>NW_024475458.1:0-1000 GCF_017654505.1 Polyodon spathula | reverse complement strand
TGTGCATATGGTACAGCTAAGTGTGTACCAAAGGGTAGTGATGAGTAAAATGTTCAATATGAGCCTTTTTTAATTATATTATTGTGCCGCCCTGGCCAAATACCCTTTTTTATTATTATTATTATTTTAACAATTGTTCTGAATGCTGTTTGGTGGCTCTTAGACCAGTATTCCCAATGTTTTTCTTTCTGGTTCAGGTTTGCTTTCCCAACAGGAAACCAAGCCAGCCGTTATTTTCCTTTAGCAACCTCTTGGTACCAACGATTGACAATCACCTCTATATAGCAACATACAAAGGGCAAGGGGAATTCTCTGAAAGGATCTTTATGTACATACATCTCTATAACAGTGGTACCTCTTTAATACAGTGTATTAAGGTGCTGCTTATTAATGTGCTGCTTATAAATGTTTTATAAATATACAATATATGCTTAATAACTATGTTATAGATGTAATTACATATTTATAAAGGGCACAGTTTTTACACACCTGTTATACTTTGGGATGTTTAAATGTAATTCCAGCTATGGCTATTGCATGGTTATAAACCATCTATAATGCTTTATTAACAATCTATAACATAGTTATTAAGCATATATTATACATTAATAAACAGTTAATAAGCAGCACCTAATAAAAAGTGTTATCAAATAACTTAAAGGAAATGGCTGACACAGGAACAAAAAATATACCCGATTATGCTCATAACAGCCTGCTTTATTTTCCCTTCAGTTGGAAGCACTGGATCTGCTTACCCCAGTACAGATAGCAGAACTGACTCTGGACCCCAAAGTCGGTGCACTGGACAAAGTGGTGATCATGAATAAAATCATTGATGGACTGAAGAACCGTTCACAGGACAGATCGCTTCATGACTTCTTTACACATTTTGCCCATATTACAATGCAGGTAGGTCTTACCAGTTAATGGAAAAAAATGCATATTGATGTAATTTTCGCCAACAAAAAAAATGAAGTGGGGATCGGCATATGGTTATTTG
>NW_024475457.1:0-3000 GCF_017654505.1 Polyodon spathula | reverse complement strand
AAACAAATTGCGAAGGACATTCTTTAGCATAGATTTTTGAGGGGATCAGAATCTGGAGACAGGTGACGGTCTGTGTTTCCTACTTTACTCGGATAACATTAATGGTGCTTACTTTTTCATGAAATCGATACTTCTCATCAAGTGTTAGTTTTAGGAGTTGTGCCTTGTTAACATATAAAAACTGACCACTGTACTGACTTGTGAATCCTTTGTTCAGAATAACATGACCGTCTTCAAGAACACTGCTGTGAGAATGGCCATGCTGGACCGTACCTTTGTCGCCCTGAGTCCTGCATTCCCCACCTTCAGCAGTGCCATGTGGAAAGACTGGTTCCAAACCAAACTAGTTCTGCTGCTGCCCAGTGTCAATCCTGGCACTCTGAAAGCCATACCAAACAACATCACATGTGACTCCTACCAAGAAATGTAAGCAGAACTGCAGAACTGGTAATGCTTCAGCCAGATACCATTGGTGACAGAGTTTGGTACAGAGATCTAAGCATGAACTTGGGGTTGTACATAGCTAGTACCTGGGGTATTGTATTTATCTATGTCCTGATTGTGACACCCATAATCAAGAGTAACATGATATACTAGAGAAAAAAAATATTGCACATTGGATTTGAGGTTTTCTTCATTTCCTACAGCAGAGAAAATGTATGGCGCTAGCTGAAAGTTAATCATGCTCATCTTCTTGTTCCTGACAGAATCAAAGGGCTTGATGGTGTATTCAGATCTCTCTCTCCAGAACAGTCTCGGGTTGTGTTCAATTTCAGCAAGAACTACTTGATGCAGCAATCCCCTACAGGTAATCTACTGGACAGTGAATGTAATAGTTTCAAAGACCTGCCCTATTTTTTTTGAAGATTTTTTAATACAGTACATGTAAATGGAAGGACATCATTACTGGGTAATCTGGCAGCTCCTAAAGCTTAACCTTGATGTCTTTACCCCCAGATCCAGCTCCACTACGCTGCTACACAAATAACAGCTTTCTTGCGTACATGAACAATACCTTCCTCAACTTCAGAAGTTTCCTTACTCTAACCAGCATCCTTTCAGTGGCTCCAGAAACACGTGCAGCAGAGGTAAAAGAAAACTACTTTTGACTTGTCATAGTTTTGTACATTTTAGAAGTTATCATGATCATCTTTGCTCTTATAATTTTTAACATAGTAGTGACACAGATGTAATCATAATTCATGCAGGGTCTCACCTGCTCATTTAGTTTTTGAATAGTATGTTATAAATTTATGAAATTTGAAGGGAAGTGAACATTGAGTATCAGTTATACATCATGTGAAATAAAGCCTGTCACCTGTATTTTCTTTCATCTCTATATTCTCTTCACCATTGCGCTTCTATTTAGTCTTTTGTCTTTGTTGCAAGCTGAACGTTCATCAGGAGCGCACACAAAGGGTCATCGTAACCTTTTAACATCCTTCCATTTTCATTTCAGCTGGTGAACACTGTAACACCCACTGAGCTAAGTCAATTTCTCAGTGTGCCTGAACGCATTGACAGCCTCACCCTGCTCACTGAAGTTTTGAAAAACTATACACAATTACCTCTGTTCATTGACGATTTTAATGGGAGGATTTCACAGGTAGGATGCAAGAGATTACTTTGTTTCTTCTCAAGCAGAAATTCTTAAAAGAAACTTGTGAGCAGTCATAAAGGTTTGTATTTTATTTCAATGTATACAGCAGTTGTCTAGCCTCCCAATGTTGACAGTTTGGGATAGAATGGCAATCAATGTATCAACAGTTCAAATGTTGCAGGAAATTCCCTACTCATGTATTCAAACTGTACAGGTACCTCTCACAGTGGCGATCTTGTTAGAAGCTAATGCTTCCTTATTTGTTTACAGGTGAACATGTCGAAGGCCATCAAATCATCCATCCTGAGGGCAGTTTGGACGACGGTTCTGAGCACTGATAGTGAAGCTGATCTGGATAAATGGTTTAGCACAAGACTGATCCCATACCTGGAAGCTTTCGACAAGAACCTCATTACTTCCAGTGACACGCTGGCTGCCAAATGCTTGCCATTCAGGAAACTGTAAGCATGTCATGAATGTAAAGTGGATGGTAAAGTAGCCAGTATAAAGGTGGCAGGTGGGAGTGTAGAGCAAAGCTTAATTCAGATGCAGTAATTGTAATGTCTTGTAACTTGATTTGGGCTTTATTTAGGTGTAGGTAAACATTGCTAGAGAACAAATCGCAAACTGCCAGAGGATTAGATATGGCATATCCAGAAAAAATACAGAGATTTACAGTAAATACCTGATTTGTTTTTACCATCAATAGCCATTTGCTCTTTACAAAGAAACTATGCTCATCATGCTTTGATATGAACTAAGCACCATAGTTGTAATACTGGCATTGTAAATATCATCCATAGGGTTCAGGTTCTTGGAAACAGCAGCAGCTATTATACAGACTTCGACAGGAAGGATGTGTATGGCACAATTAAGTCATATCTTTCAACAGGTGAGTCATTTAAGAGCCAAACTGTGTGGCACATCCACAGTGAAGTGACACATACTGTACATATGAGACCAGTGTATTGAGCACGGGCACCTCCGACATGTGATTACCTTGCATGATCTTAAAGGATTGATGGTCCCTGCTGTGTAATTTATTCAGTTTATGAACCATAATCTATACATGTATCCAGAATACAAGACCATTAGCAGCAAATACATCTCCACAGTGCATCAGTGTGAGTTTCCAATATCATAGTCATGCTTGTCACTGATTTGCAGGTTACATTTCCATTGCTTTCTGTCGTTCAGTCACACTATAAATGTATGTCTATAGCCCTACTTCTGCATGGAAGCAGACTTACACTACATTATTTAACTGTGTATTTTTAGCAAATGTTTAGTAATTGGCACCTAAAAGATTCTGCCTCTTTTTCTTCACCACAGGCACAAAGCCGAAGTGTTACAATGCTGCAGACCCAGTTCTGAATTCAACTGCTTGGTTTGCTAATTAC
>NW_024475456.1:0-4902 GCF_017654505.1 Polyodon spathula | reverse complement strand
CTCGGACCATTCATTATCTTCAGCAGCCAAAATGACATAAACATATTTGGTTCGACAGAACAAGTGAGCAAAGTTTAGTTTTTTTTTCAATTTAAGAAGTTTTTTGATTATTATTATTATTATTATTATTATAGTATTATTATTAAAACAGCCTATTATATGTTCCGTAACTAATACGTGTATGGTCAAAATGGATAAACAAAGGTATCATTAAGGTTCACGCTTTATCAAAAAGATTGTTTACCTGAGTAGTTCAACCAATAGTTTTTCCTCTTGTCATCTGACATTCTCAACCTAATTCATTCCACTGCAGCTTAAGATCTTTGCGGATAACTCTGACAATCTGAAGCTCATGAGCAATGAACTCATCCCTCAGGATGTCCGTGCTCTCTACAGCTCATTGGTGTTTCATCAAAATCCAGCATTTAGTATTACAGAGTAAGTCTCATTTAACCTTGCTCTAGTTCTAATTCTTGTTCTAGTTAGTTAGTTGTCATAAGTCTTCTTTTATCGCACTCCAGAGACAGTACTCTCATTGTCAGCTGTTGTTTTCTCTAGAAACTGCTCATTTATTCCAATTTGACACCTAGTGAATTCTATAGTTAATAAAAAATTCAAAATGAATCCTGGTGAAACCCCACAGGAATAGCAGCTACTCCAGAGGGACTGATATGAATTTTTCCAGTGTTTTAAATGTTTCTGGTTGCTGTTTTAGGCTTCCTGGTGCGCTCCTTTGTTTTGCCCCAGACTCTGGGTACTCTTCTGTGAAACCAGCTGAGCTGCAAGCTTTGTCAGAGAGGTTGATAAAAGCTTGTAACAAGACTCTGGATTCTGCGGTAAGGTTACAGGCTGGATGGTTTTCAGGTTTACCTTGGCAAGTTCACCAGTATTTTGAAAGTTAGTTATTGATTTTACCATTCTTTAGCTCTGTTTACCAAGCTTTCACTTTTTCGTAAAGTGTTTACTGCATGACAGAAAAAGGAAAACAAAAAGCAGTATTGCTAACTGTTGTTGCTTTTCCTCCAGCAGCTTGAACTCTGCAACAGTTTTAGGAGCTGAAAACAATTAATTTAAAGGTCTAATTAAGCAAATGAATGAGTTCAATGAAGGGTCCAGCTAAGAGCTCAGTTGGAATGAAGACCAGCAGACACAGGGGCTCCCCCAGGACCACAGCTGGGAACAGTGTAACCATTACTCCTGTCTAGAGTTTGGGGTCAAAGGATAGCGGATCATTTTGAAAAGAGCTTTGAAACACACTTTAAAGTTATAAGTGTAAAAAGTTATCAGGACATTAACAATGAAAAGAAAAATTACATGCACATTTGCTAAGAGTGGTTTGGGGCTCAGGTGTTCAAGTGATAGGGGCTCCAAACAAACACACACAAAGTTACAGTCAAAAGCACTTTACATATTGCACTTTGCGCAGTTGAGACGGCACAGGCTGACTCTACCCAACACTGTGTATGACAGCATATAACAAAGGGGTTGCAGTTCCCAAAATAAGAAGACAGACACCAACACAGACATAAAAAGCCTTCTCAAGACGTTGTGATCTTTGTGAACAGGTTGTGCTCTAGAGCTTAGAAACAGGCTTTAAAGTTTAAGTGTAAAATTGTCAGGATGGTTAGGAGGTTAACAGTGAATGTCCTGTAATAAAATTGTCAACTAGCAACACGTGGGGATGTGTAACTGTACTTACTTTTTAATACCATCAACCTTAAAATCATTCAAAAATTATTCTTTTATGACCTCTCACAGTGCAAGTCAGTAAAGTATTTCTTTCAGTACTAACAAATAAAACATTGGCAGGATTAAGATCTGCCGCTGTTAAGATCAGTTGAATAGACCCCAAAGTGTGACGCTAAAGAAGCAAGTCAGATTTTCTCTAGAATTGTCCTTACAATATTATTTCATTATTGTTAAGAATTTGCATTATTATGGTAAGATGTGCATTCAATGTTAATTATCTTTGCAGAAATACTGCATTAAACCACTCTGTTCATATAAATATTTTAATCGTAATGTATTTATTTTGTCATAGCTTGACAATGTAAGTTCGCTTACATCTCTGGGAACCCTGGTCCAAGGCTTGCCTTCTAACACAATTGCGAGTGTTAGCCCAGCTGTCGCTCTCAGCGCCGCAAATGATCCAGCTTTTGTTCAGAACATCATTAGAGGACCAGAAGTTCTTCAACAGATATTTATTAACAAGGTATGTGTGTGAGATTCCACTGAAAATATAACTGTTTTACGCCTTGCCTCTGATAAAGAATATAGTAATCACATGATATTGTATTGGTTAAATGCATTTTAATTATGATTTTATTTTTTATTTTTTTATTTCAGATCATTACTGTGAACAGCGATCCCAACGTCGTGTTGCAAAACATTCCTGATGATATGGCAGGTCTAATTCCATTGCCTTTATTGACTTTCTCGGGAAACACATTTAATCTTGAACAAATCGAAAAGAAAAAGTGGAAAAAGGAACAGGTCAGTTGGATATTGAACAACCTCTATTTAAAGAACCTACAGCACAAACTATGCAATGCTTGTGCTGGGTTCTTTTTAAAGGCTCCAGTCTCAAAAGATGTAATGTATATATTTAGGCTTCTTGGAGAAATTCTGATTCCCAATAAAGCGAGAGTGGAGTTGAGCACTGAATTTCACTTCTGTTTTCTTTAGTAGACCTGTATGCATGCATCAGTTTACCAATTGGGAGCAAACCACAAACATTTATTTTAAATTATCTACACTCTGGTCCAGGCAATATATCTAAAGGCCATTCATCTATAAATTATATCTAATAATGTGATTGCACTAACACTGTTGTCTCTGGTTTTCTTTTGTAGGCTTCGTTGTTTTTTCACAAATTAGCATCCAGTACCACCAATTACACTGAGTATGTTTTGTTTTATTATTGAAATGCCTTTGAAATACTGTTGTTTATTAACCCATCCTTCTATTAAAGACTTGCTGCTATTTTAGCGGTGAGATGAAAGCCCATCTTCTTCCTCATTGGTTTACACCCAGTCGTTTAAAAGCTTGGACATTCTTCCTTTGTGAAGTTTCTTTCCTCCTCCCCTCCACCCCTTTTTCGGCTTGATTTCCCTTTCAAGTGTCGATGGGTCCCACCGCCTGGCACTGCTTCAGAGATCTCACCTCATAGAATGATGGCTCCTACATTCTGGGCCACAATCCTTCCCCTGAAAAAATATTCTAATGTTTAGTCATGTTGTTGCCTCACTTAGTGATGTCTCCAATCGCTCCAAATGCTTCTAAGTTCTCATTTTGAGATTATATTGACTGTACTTGTTTTGATGTGAATCCCGACTTTGAGCTGTTGACCGCTTTTATTGCTTGCATGAACTTTTTACTATTTTTTTGAACCAGTCTTTCCCCATATATACTGCAAGGATTCAGCTGCAGTGCCGTGCAAAGCATTCCAAACAACAACACTGTCAACATTGTCAAGGCTTGTAGGGGTAAAAAGGTACCCCTAGTGGAGGACCAGGTGAGTTTATAATACATAAGATTAGGATTGTACAGTGTTTATCATGACTTTATAATCAGCCTGCTTAAAGATCACAGAAACTCGTATACCGTAAACCTGAGAGAACTGTGCAGTACCCAGTCATCAAATACATTGCGTTTTCATTTGAAACAAAAAGTCGAAAAGCTGATATGAAAATCCAGATACCAGGTTAGCTGGACTGTCACACTAATCCCATTTTCGGTATTTGCCAGCTGTCCTGCATGGCTTATCACGTCGCTGCAAATGCATCACCACAGGACTTCACCAGCTATCCTGTAGACATGCTACTCTATTACCCGTGAGTCGTTTTTTTTTTTTGTTTTACATTTAACAGTGGCAGGTTATGCATGAATCTTATTATAATGTTATTTACCTTACTCTATATACTTACCCATGTGTGTGTATGGATAGATTTACATTATGATGAATCAAACTATTATCCCAGCAACTGGATGACTAACAATTATTAATTTGATTTCAGCTACAGTCAGATTCCGTCAGCAAACTGCCGATCATACTTTACGGAAATTGGTGGTGCAAACTTTTATGTTTTCTCCGAGACATCAAATAGACCAACTGCCCTCACAAACTCTGCTAAAAACTGTCTGGTAAGTAACATATATGAGAACAGGTGTGTGTGTGAGTGTGTTGTGTGTGACGTGTGTCAGGGTGTGAACGTGTGTGTGTGTGTATTCAGTATGTCTGGATACATTGCACATGGTAGACATATGCAAAGCTGATTGAGCAACAGGCTAGTGTTGTGTTACTTTTGAAGTCTATTCTTCTAATTTCTTCCAGGGTATAACAGGCACCAGTCTCAGCAGTGCAGATTTAAATGTGCTGAACAATATGGTCTGTATCCTGAATGGAAGCTACATTGAAAACTCGGACAATCTAATCTTGGAAAAACTCAAGAAGTGTGAACAACTCACTGCTGGACAAATTGCATCTGTTCAAAAAGTACTTTTCAGCGGCACTACAAAATATGGGTATGTGTACACACATAGTTCAACTAGTTTTATATTAGACTGTAAACACACAGGAATACTCTCAGCAACCGTTGCCAAAACACAAGCCAGAAAAATACAATTCATACTTTGTTAACACAAAAGGGTAGGCTGGTATACATAACAAATCCCATTTGTTTCCTTAAAGTCTAATGAACTTATCATTATTTTACTTCAGAAACTCTTCAACTTGGACACAGAAGACACTGGCAGACCTTGAAGAATTGCCTTTGTTCCTAACAAGCGAGTTTTGGTCCAAGTTCAAGCAGGTAGTCAATCACTAAATATCATATATTAGAAAGCAGATTAATGTCAGCGGTGTTATCAAAGCTGAGAACAGAAGGTGTATCAAAGTTGGTC
>NW_024475455.1:0-13074 GCF_017654505.1 Polyodon spathula | reverse complement strand
ATATATAATATATATTATATAATATATATATATATATATATCTATATATATATCATTATAATTGTTTACTAAAAGTTAAATAAACCAATAAACAGCTTCAAAGCAGCCATTTATGTATCTTCATTATTCAACAGAATAAATACATTAATAATCAATAGATCAGTTAACATTAACGATTGCAATGTCTATAGAGCAAACAAAAAGGACCATATTCTCGTGTGGTTCAATACTCGAGATGAAAAGCGCCCTGGGTGTGGGTTGGACAGGGGGGGGGGGGGGGGGGGGGCCCCGGTATTGGCTTTATTCATGTTACACAAGACTCAGAGTGCGAGAGCGAGGGCTAGCAACGAATCTTGCCCGTCGCACCGCACCGTTAAGAGGTCTTGCTCTTTGGACCCTGCCGAAGCCCCTGCAGTGCCCAGGATGTGCCTATTCGCAGCTCCCTCAGTCTTCTGGCTAGCTTTGACAAAGTGGAAGAAGAAGAAAATATGAAGGCAAACATAAAGAAGGGGTCGTTAAACTTTTCACCCAGATATTTTCAGCCCAGAACCCAATTCCTGTGATATCTATATATAATTATTATATCTATATATATATATATCTGATATATATATATAGTATGAAGACCTTACAGGAAAAGAATGAAACAAAAGTAAACATCCCTTCGTCACCAAAGACAGGGATCAATATGTTAACAAATAGCAGCATAAAATAAGCAAGAAATCGATAGAGAGGCAGAATTTATTATTGAGAAATCTATTATTAGAGTACTAACAGTAATCCGGATAACATTATTAAACTATCCATCTTAGAACGAAATTATACAGGATCTATATTGCTATATCATTTCAGCTCTAAGGATATGCCCCATGTTTGCAATCATGGGGCAATAGTTTATCAAAAAATACTGCTCAGAAAACAAAAAGAAGAAAAAAATAGAAGATTATATGTCGGAAAAGTTCTTTCTTCCTCTCTCTTTCTTTCTTTCTCTTTCTTGCTTTCTTTCTTTCTTTCTATAAAGGCTAGACATCATCAACATCATTAGTATTAGACTGCAGCAACACATCGTGTCTCAAGCAGTCTTTATTCTCCTCTAGTGCATATACAATAGATCACAGATTAATGATACACTGTGCTTTATTATTATTTTAAGTGGCTTCTTTATGTGTGAGGTGGTGGGCACAGCCAGGGATGTGATGGTTAAAATGACTCCAAGCTCCTATGGTGTTGGAATTATTGTGTATGGCTGCCAAGGCAGAGATAGTAATTGAATCATCCCCCCAATTCTGCTTGATAAAGCAGTCAGAAATGGCTTGGATGACAGGAGAGCTATGAAGCAAGTGATGGATACTATTGTCCCAATTTGACCCCCTATTAACACCTCTTTCTAGCATCTGGATACTGTCACCAATTCCCATCCTGCAGCCAGAGAAGGAGACTCTCATTCTGTGAACACAGGAGGCTCTTCATGCTGAGCACAACCCTATCTCAGCTAAATGGGTGGAGAAGATGACCCGAAAGTTGCACCCTCCATCTCACATTGCCTTATTACCTCTCTAAAAAGCTTATTGTCTTGCAGGTGCCCACAATTTGCTCCTTATCTCTTTACCCTTTATGCAGCCCCCTCCTCCCTTGTTTCCATTAATACGAGAGGGGCACCGTTATTCTATTCCCTTCATAACCCCCCCGCGAGACGGTTTTTTGGGGGGGGGGGTGCCCCGCCATGCCTCAACAGGCCCTTCTTTTACTTGGCCTGACGGCCCTGCCAACCCCCCAACCCCGGCGAGCTGCCCTACTGGGTGACGGCCCAGGTTGGCGGCTGCCCTTTTATTTGCGTCTTATCGTTTTCTGTGACAGGTCAGGCCCTAGAAGCCGCGCCCGCCGGGCAGTTAGAGCAACAGAAAGCTAAAGAAGAAAGGGCACAACACAGAGTATGGTCGTGGAGGGTGCCTCGGAAGGTAGAAATTTAGTAAGTAAGTGATGGAGCACCAATGGTGCAAGAGTGTTGCTAAGAGACAGGGATGCTGCACAACTTCTATCAGAAGCTCTACTCTGACCTTATGCAAATGGAGGCTTCCAACTCTTTTGTGCAAGGCTGCAGATTCCACCCACAGTGTCACCAGTACCTGGCATGAGCCTTTTATTCAAATGCTCAGCAAAACACACAGGATGTGACAATGCATGACACATTCAGTTCTGTGGCAAGTAAATGAAAGAAACCATAATGTGCAGGGGAAATAAAAGAAAGGAAACAGCCATCCTTGCATCCAAATGTCAGCCATCTCTACCTCCACCAAGTGACATTCGAACCAGTTGCAAATTGCCCCAATTCCTCAATTGCTTGTCATCAGCAGCTCTAAAAGCTCTATTAAGGCACATTAATGTAGCCAAGCAATCAAGTCTGCAGCAAGCCAAGGGAGTCATGTAATCATTTCTGGCATCTTCTTAGATCATATCAGGATTGAGAAAGGGAACATTCAAGCTATTTTACTCCTTTAATTACCCTTAACAGACTCAAGCGTAGTATCCACCTGATACACAAAGAGCGAGCATCATTAAAGCATACCCAAACATAAAAGACACCTGTCATTATCTTCTGTGACAAAAACCCAAGCCTGCTTTTCATATAAGCTTCTTCTGCAATCTGAAGGCATGGAGCTTTACAGATGTTGAAATGCATAGCAAATTGAATGAAGCAAATAAAGAAATGCCTATCTATCTATCTATCTATCTATATATCTATCTATTATCTATCTATCCTATTATCTGTATGTTATATTCTGTCTGTCTGTCTGTTCTGTCTACCTATATACCGTACCAATGTCAGCGCCCTGACGGAGTGAACAATTTATTGTTAACAGAAAGTTAAGCTTTCTGGAACATTCATGTTTTTACCGAATAATTTTATTTGTATTGCAGTGTTTGACATGAAAGGTTAGACATGTGACTCCTGTGTTTGCCTGGCATCACCAATGAATGTGAACGCAATTGAATGATACACATCGCTAGAAATAAAGACAACGAAAATTGCAAAGTTCACATTGTGGTGTCTGGTTTCAAGTATGTTTTCATCATGGTGTCTCCCCCCCCCCGTGATGAATTTTCTCTATTTTGCAGCAACACATGATCAATTTGGATAGTTGGGACATCACTGCTTAAACTGAACAGGAGCGAGCTGATCGTCGTAACAGCACCTATGTTGTGGTGCTGACAGTAATCGAGAGTGCGCATGTGCTGGCCTCGCCCCGCCACTCGCACTTATCAATATAACCACCGACCCGGTGTACGCTTCAGCTAAAGTTCACAATTTGAGTTATCACGACCAATAGAGAAAATTGCTTCCAAGCACACCAGGATCCAGGTAAGCCACACAGAAACAACGCACCCCATAACACCCTCATTCTTTACCATAGCTTCATGCTTACAGATAAAGGTACCTTCTGAGATGAAGTCCAGCCCTGAGGGAGTCAGGTACATGTAGCACCAGCTATACCCTTTAGAACCAACTTCTTAGAACAGATCATTAGTGGTGTGCCTATGCGTGACCTTTTATTCGGCCAAAGGAGAAGTGGAAGTCACTGAAAGGAACCACTTTCACAAGCCGACATTATGCAGGACCGTTGGGTGCTGCAAGCCTAGACGGCCTCTGTTTTCTCCACGACGGATAGCGAGCAAGAAAGGGGGTGTTAAAATAATAAACAGACGCGAGCAAAAGAGTTTTGGAAACGGATTAGCCCACGATTCTCGTGTGTACTGCGAAAAGATAATGTGGTTGCCTGGATATACCGGCCTGGTAGGTTATGTTAAGGCTTATCTCGACTGATGTGTATCATTGTTTAATCAGCCAATATTACTCGCAGGTATCACACCCCAGATTTGTGCTCTCTCAGTCCTCCAGAGTCTGGAGAGATTGAAAGTTAGAGCATCCTAAGGCGCTCCATTACCCGCGATCGCAGCTGAGTTAGTGCTTGTGGAGTTGATCCGAAGTACATGAGTAAAGCAGTTTTATGAGGCACACCTCAAGCGCGCGTCTTTGCTGTCTTCCTATGCACAATGGGCGATCGTATTATCTATCAGTATTCACTATCTACTTATTGCCTCTTCCGTCCACATACTTTATCTAGTAGATACTAATCTATCTATTATTCTGTCTGTTCATGTTTGTCCCCCTCTATGTCGCTATCACCTTGCGTAGTCCTCGAATCTGTCCTTTTGATACCGTGATCCACTGTCGGTGGATGCGCTGGGATAGTAATGCATTGTCACGTGGTAGCGTCTTGTCCCGTATATTCTTTGCTGACACCCCCCCACCACACAAAAAACTGCGCTCTAACACCCCAAACCCTCATACTACCATTAACCTGGATGCCTCCCACTGCATCCTCGACGCCACCCACCCCTGACACTGTATATGCTGCGTCAGGTGGTCTCCCCATGGGTAAGTAATATCGAGGTACAGACATGTATGGTGTACAGCAACTGTACGCCTTGATAAACCCGTGCTCCCGACCTGCCATCTTTTTTCTGCACCACTCCACCCCGGCGAGACACCACGCTACGACATCGGCCTATGACCCTCCGCCTTCCGCGAACACAGGCCACCCGATGCACACAGTATTGTTACCACTCGATAAACAGTTCGTGATTTATATCTGTAACTGATAGCCCGGGAATAGTCACCGTCCCCTATTGGCGGGCTTCCATTCCCCTCAGCGTTTTTATAGACAGGCTGCCTTATTTCAACAGTTTAGTATAACGACAGGTCACCCTTCTTGGTCACTGTGTGTCACTTCGCTGATGTAGAAGGGTTCGTAGATTGTATGGCTTCCCCTATGCCCTTTTGGCCCCACTTCGCCCCACGGGTTGGCCAAGTCCGACTTGCAGTGGACCCTGCGCCGGGATCTCATGTATCCACCTGTCACGGGCGACCCTTGTTGGACCACATCACACCTATGTAAACCCTCCGGTCGCCAGCCACCGGCTCGAGTGGGCTGCACCGACCGCCCCGTGTGGTCCTGCTTGAGGTACGCGACCTGCGCTCCAGCTCGCAAGTATGGTGGTTAATTTACACGTCTCATGTCTTTCTTGAGACTCTGCAGCACTTCCCTTATGGCGAGCCGCGCCACCCCGCATGAGAGCATGGTTGACTGATGATTGCCCTATGACACCGCATGTCGCAAGATGGCCGCCCTGGGGGCGGCCGCGAAGCAATGGAGGACAATTCTGCAACCGACTAGACTCCCTGCACACCCCAAGGTATGCTGCGTCAGAATGTGACCCCGACCCGCTTACAGCACTGACAGACACTCTACGAATAGACACTACAGACGCCTAGACAAGAGCTTCACCACCACACCCTTCACCGGATGTCGCACACATTTGTGGCGTTATGCATAGATCACAGTCACGTCTGTCACATTGTCACTGTCCTTCACCGTGATCCATTGTCAGAACGCGGTTTAGAGCTGCTGTAACATGATGGTTCGTGTGAATATATACGTTATGCCCAGGCCACGACTCAATCGACTCCCTTTGAAGGTAGAGGCCCTGATATAATGCTGTATTCCATGGTACAAGCGATCGCACTCAGCACTTTAAGCTTTATGTCCTATGATCATATGCACGCATCGTTATAGTTTTTGATTAGTGCACACCGTAACTGTACAGAACACAAAGCACACCCCAGGATATGAAAGGCATACAACCTCACAAGTCCTCACCTGTAGACAAAGTCGGCCCTCCGGCGTGCAGTTGAGTCGATTTGATGATGATAGAAGCTTGACGCCCTATATGATTGTGGTGCTGCCATACACCCTTGGACGTGAAAACTTTTTTTTAACAATCCCTTCCTATACTCTGACTTTATCAACCAGCGGTTTGGGTGGAGTTGGGCAAATTAAAAAAAAACCCAAATACCGGATTGATCTTTTCCCCTAAACCCCAAAAGAATGGAAAAATGACTCCGCAAAGGATTCTGGCTGCACCGTCGAGCCCCAACGTGACCGTAACCCAGTCATTCGAGGTGATCGGACACATTAGTTGGCGTGTTCAGGCAAGAGGCAAGGTTCATCTTGTTCTCCTGTTAACACATTTTCTAAAAGTTTTGTCAATTTGCGCGCAGGGAGCAGAGCGAGCGAAGCGATGGAGAGGAGAGATGAGAAGAGAGAAGCGGACACTTCGAAGAGAACACAAGGAATGGTACCCAACCGAGCAATGTCTCCGCATAAGAACAAACCTTGTCAAAATATGTTACAGTAGATGGCGCAGTCCGAGTCATAGTGCTTTACGGATTCGACGCAGCATCTGTCCCAGCCACCGTAGCGAGATCCTGTAACCCGGGGACCCCCTGGCGCTAGTATCATCCCAATCGCAAGTTAAAAGCCTCGCTATGACATGAATGGCCAGTGTTACAAAGGGTAAAAGCCTACAAATTCCCGACTAGAGCAGGAAAGACAGATCACATCACACTACCCCCGGTATTCAGTGTTAGTGATTGTTCCCACTCCTGGGAGTCACACACATAATTTAATCTCAGCACATGAGTGATCAGAGAAGCATAGGTTAGATTACTGGAGTGTATCAAACAATTCTAGTCTGCACTTTGCACAGATGCAAAACCCGAACTTGTGCACACGTGTTTAAAAAGTGCACATGGCCGACCTTCGTGTGTAATGGAAGTGAGAGATGGTGTTTTTCTTTTTTTTTTTTTTTTTTGCTTCATTGCATGCTTTTTCATTTTTTTTTCTTTATTTATCTATTTAGTGATCTGAATCCCTAAAACCTATGCAAAGATGCAAATCTTATGTTACTGACGTGTCCCACTTTGACCCGCCACTTTTGTCAATGGTTTTAGACAGGACAAACAAACCCCACAAAACCCTTTTATCCGAATTTGCTATCGTTCTAGTCATTCCTCATGTGCCAACTGTGACACTGTCCTATTTCCCACATGAGGATTACAGCGTACTCGGGTTTCACAGACTACATCATCCTAGTCTCTCTAGGTTCTCCCGATCCCATCAACATATCCTAGGGTGTGGGGACAAGGCGGATCTTTGACAATTAGTTGCCATTTCAATAGATTCTAGACCTCTATGAGCCAAAAGTAATTTATGACGACCTATTCCCAGACCTGAGAAGGTGACGAACCTCCCGATCACACCGGCACGCCATGACTCATTGTATCACTGTGAGTGGCATCTCACGTGAATGTCTGTGTAGTCCGTTTCAATTCCTGAAGAAAGAACGCCGTCGTGAAGGGAGGAAGGGAGGGAGGATGGGGAGAGGATAACGACAAACAGAAAAAGCACGACACAGAAAGACAGAGCTTATAGCTCAGAACCGCACTGAAAGAGAAGCAATACAGACCGAAGAACGAACAGAGACGAGTTGAAGTACACAAAGCAGAAAGGAAAGGCAAGGACACGATTTTATAGTAAAAGCACGTCCTCGAGATAGCATCATGAGTCCACCAACCTGTCTGATGGTTGAACGGTCTCGATCAGGAATCACAGTCCATGCCCTTTGATGTTCCGAATCCACCCACCTTGGTCGCGTATGCAGCCGCAAGTCATCGCAGGCCTTCGGTGCAGCACAGCTCCCCATAATCACGATCAGAGTGTTATCAGAGCCTGTGTCCTGCGACCTCGACCATGACGACATCATTTGAGCCAACTGCCCACCACACTTAGCGATACCCCATTCACACACTCACACACTCCAAAAATCTTCCTATTGTCCTTCAGGGCTCTCGTTTTTATTTTAGAGTGATGACAAATCATTACTGTGCAGGCTTCAGGGGTTTGGTCATTCTGGCCGTGGGATCAAAGACAATAATTAGCGAATAGGATAAGTAACATGGCCAGCAAGGAAGGGGGGCTGAGGCATCTGGCTGGAAATGACCATTGATTCTTTATCATCAGTCTTGCAGAAAATTGGGGAGGCAGGGTTTCAAAGGTTGGTACCAGGTGGGGGAGGGGAGTAAAAGGGAAACCATGTGCGCAGGTAGTTTAGTTATAGATCTGTGAGAGTCACCCAGGTCTCTGTGTTAGAAAATGCCAATCAATAATGTCTTGTCTCAGTCCTGCCAGGGACAGGGAAGTCTTTATCATATTGCACTAGAATACACCTGGAATTCACCTCTGAGGAAGCAGCAAGTGAATGGTACAGTGTACGGCACAGGCCAGAGAAGAGAATTTTAAAATGTCAATTTACTTGATGAATTTAAAATGGGTAAATGCGTCCTGGAATAAAAAATAAATAAAATTAATAATTTTAAGATTTAACCATTGTGTTATGTATTTTCTTTTTACACCAAAGGACTTTACACAACACAGACACACGTTGATATATAGGATATTAGGACATATCTACTAGATAGAGATATGATAGAAAACCACTGTATGTAGTCTACACTGCCAACTCACTCATTCCTTTGTTATTTATTGTTACCAGACAAAAAAAAAATTGACCAGACGTAGTGCTGGATTGATAAAGTTAATACAAATTGCACCAGTGATTCAAATGTCTGTTCCGTCGACTTCACAAAACTGATAAGTTCTGAAAGTTCTGTCCTAATCAATGCAGGTTTGCTTACTATTATCTACACCTCAGCTTTAGCTCTACAGTGTTAGCTTATTTTCAAGCTGCTGAAGATTTGAATCAAAATGAGCAGGTCCACTTGTGGCTCTGCGTATAGAGCAGGTTAGATTAGTAGAGTGTCCTGGCCCGTTTCTTTTTTTTTTTTCTTTCTTTGCTCAGGTGCCTTCATCTGCCATTGACTCCATTACCAGAAATCATAGTGAACCAACTAAGTTAGACAGGCAGTAGTAGAGTTTGTATTCAGTTCTATATGCAAGAACAACGTGCATGGCAGTAGCCATGGTACGGCCAATGGACGATCGATGATTATTGTAGGACGTTTTGAGATAGATTTTAGAACAGTTCCTCTAGGCTGAGAGGAATGTAATAGTGATATTAATTTTCAACTGGTAGGACGCTCAGATGGTGCCTGACCCCACGCTATCATGAACGGCTTCACGATTGGGAGGTTTTACTAGCCCTCACCTCATAGCTGCGAAGACTACTGCATTCGAATGAACCAGCGGGTTGAGCTATCCAGGATGCTCACTCTCCACAGCTGCAGAGTTAATAGTCGAGCAAAGACCGTCGAACTTGATAAGATGAGACAGATAAGCGAATGGTGTTTCTTTTTATCATTCATAATTTGTGTGTGTGGCTGTGTTGTGGTCCCAGTAAATTTTTCAGGGAGCCAGAACGTATTCAACCAGAAAGCCTTGCCGGAGCTAGTTTGTAAAACCAGACCATTCCCGAGTGAAACTAGAATAGAACCAGGGCACTAATTCATAAACTCGTCGCTCATCATTTCACTTCGCGCTACATGTATTATCATGAAGTTCATGTTTCTTATGGTAGATTTAATATTCTGCACTCGCTATCTCCACAAGATATGAATTACAGTAGACTGTATAATCGAATGTGACAGATAGAATTACAGTATGTATCATGAATGTGTCAAAGCCTCCACATATTTCCGTGAGTGCAATACACAATATGTTAGCTGACTAACTTATCACTTCCAACAGACTGATCTGCTAATATCGTATGGGAAATGAGAATTATTTGAATAAGTGCTATTGAGCAAGCATGCCCTTAACGTTTCTTTGAAGCTGCCTGTACCTTGTTAGCTTCTCACAGGCCTTCTATCTAGAGTTAGATAACAACACAAGAGCTGGACCCTAATCAGCACTTTAGCACAGTTTAAAGAGCAGCAAAGGTGTTTCAAGGGAGTTTTTGCTCATGTTTGCTGCCTGGCTCCACTGTTTGTTTTTGTGTATTACGACTGAGAGCAATGTGTTGGAAAGATAGGGAGCGAGGTCGTCTAAAAACAGGCAAGGTCACGCAGGATAAACCCTGACACTGCCAGGCACCCCACGCTGGAGAGCAGGGCAAGAATTAAACAGAACAAATAGGCACAGAAAATGAAAAGTATTTGATATAAAACAGTATAACATCGCATGCATGGATTTACTGGATGACAAACAGGTTTGTGTTTGTATATTTGTATATATGTATGAATGTATGAATGCATGCATGTATGTGTGATTGCTTGTACCCATGTACAGTATTACCGTACACAGCTCTACCCAAATGATACTCCAGCAATGACCCAGAACAACTGATTCACCCCACAAGGGAACAAGCTTGTCCTCTTGACATAAGGTTTTCCAATATTTAATGAAGTCCTACTTTAAAAAAAAAAAGATTATATAGACTAACCATGGTTAAGAGCAGTCAATTCATAGTACAAGCATGGACAAAAATTATTGTGCAAACATAGTGTACTTGTATGAGAGATGGCACAGAGCTCTTTATTAATTTATAATGAATTAATCAAGCACACACTGGTGCAACAAAGGTCATGAATGGAGTCGCATAGCAGCCAGCGTTTGTGATGCCACTAAATTCAAAGTCAGATGAAACCCGAGGTTCACAGTGGAACGGTTTTGAAGTTCGCCCAGTCCCATTATCAGTGTGGATTTTTTAAAAGCCGGAATGAGCATCAGTGGGGATTAATATGCATTAATTAAATTGACTGTGTCTCCTTTAATGAGAAGAACATGATTTGATGTTAATGCTGATGATCTCATGAAGGCTTCAATCCCGAAACACGAGCTACACACCTTGGGTAATCTGATGAGTAAACTAGTATTTTCTCACACACACACACATTTTTCTATTAGATAACGTATAAGTTCATAATACTAATAGTGTTGTAGACTATATATATATATCGATATATTATATATATATATATATATATATACTCCCTTCATGTAATTATATATAATTTTTTACTCGATCACATATGTAATGTCACTTTAATATGGTACCCCCAACCCGCAGTAAACGCAAGGTGTGAGAGTGAGTGACAAAAATTTCCATTGGGACTGTTGCAACGTATTGTTCACGAAAGGTTTCGTTAAACTACTCTCCCGTGCCGAAACGATTGCACGTTAAATGCGAATTTGATGAGGGACTCTTGTTATGCGTTTATTACGTTTTTCATAAACAATAATCGCCAACGTAAATCTATATCTAATATCTATATTATTAGATCTATTATAATCATAAATATATATTATTTAAAAACGATGTAACGTCAGAAATATAGATAGGAATGTATTCCTAGCTATGTAGGCCATGTGGTAGTTTTAAATATGTATTTGTTTGTTAGTTTGTTCGTTGTTTTATTTATTAGCATGCAATACATGGACACCAACACAACCACAGTATTTAAAATGCACACATAACACATGGTTCAAGAAAAAGAGAATCTGTGAAAAAAAAGCATATGGCCATTCATTGTTATTTTTCTGTTGTCTTTAAATGATAATGTAGTGACAGGGTGCTGGTAACCTGCTTGCAAGACCTTTGCATTGAGTGGACACGTGTGTTATTCAGATTGACAGACACTCCAATAAAAGACGGTTATTGCCTTCACTTTGTGTCTCTCCGTCTGCCCATCTTTATTTGTGAGCACATGAACTCTAAATGGTTTCTGTAATCCTGGCCAACCCTGTTAGTGGGAGTTACACACTTGCTTCGCAGGCAAGATTGATAGCAGGTGAGGCAGCACATTGACAGCTTGGCTTCCATTGATCACTGTGTCAATTGCCAGGCTTTTAAAAACTCCACCAGAAAAGTACATTAAAAAAGGCAGCACTTTACGTTGTCTCTTACTGTGTATTTACATAGTGGTTCCTTTGTAAATGCATGGGTACTTCACATAATTATAACGTCATTATGCATAGTTACATTGTACTTCAATGTATTTGCACAATATAATCATAATCCTAACCCTAACTCTAAACCTGCTGTGCTAGAGCCATGAAGAAGCATTAGAAGAATGTTTTGAACTTCCATGTTTGTCCAGTAAAAGGGGTCAAAAAACAGCAAAACTCTTCACACAGTAAAACAACTAGCAGGTCTTTATGGCACAAGATCCCAGAGGCACTGCAGAAGCCTTGGAAGGGAGCATCAGAGTAGCATTCGCTTCACCCAGACATTCAATACCTCCCTTGTTTTCTCAGCCTGTCGATCGGAAGTGTCTCTTTGTGCCCACACCTGGGACCTGGGTATTGATGGATTTCTAACTATTATTTACTAACAATACATGGAAGTAATGTGCTTTCATGTTTATAATGGTGGCTTAAACTTGAACCTTGATCCTTTGAAAGATTTCTCAAAAGTCATGATATGTCTTTCAAAAGTAAGATTACCATGCTGGTGTGAAAAGGCTGAGTTTACCCATAATCATGATAAAGCTAAATGACAGTGTAGCTGTAACCAGAGCCCATGTAGGTTACTTTCCATCTCTGGTAAGAAGGTTTAGATCCAGATCAGATTTCACCCACATTAGCCCCTTGAACTCCATTTAAACCAGACTGCCAGCTAGTTTCATATATTATATTTCCTTTTTAAATAGAAGTACAATATCTGTGTTCTGCACACAGTTCAGTGGCAAGACCTGATGGTTGACTATGCTACAGGCCAGCCATGCTTCTGTTAGTGTCAAGGCTGTTGTATTGTCTGTGTCAGTCCTTCTGCTTTAATTGTTGACCTGTGAATTAAGGGAGAGCCATCAGACAGCTAGGGTAGCTTGATAAGACAGAACAGGAACACAATTAATCTCCAAAATGATCTATTATAAAAAAAAGTTCTGACCATTTGGCTATTTCAACAATTTGTTTTCATTTCAGAAATTGTGTACAATCTCTCTTGTGGTTTACCAAATCCCTCTTCTCAGTTCTGTATGATTTGATTGTCCTTAAATGCCTCATTCTATTGTATCAGTTACAAAACACAACTGAACCACAGTTTCAAACTATAAGCAGCTTCAGCACCTGATGTTTTCTGCAGGTCAGTTATGGAAAGCCAGTCCAGCAACACAAGAACTCCACCTCTAATTACCTCTAAAATGATAATAATACTGATATAACAGAGCTGTGTGTAGTCTTCCACAAACACGCTCTTTTGTTACTAGCGCCTTCG
>NW_024475454.1:0-2548 GCF_017654505.1 Polyodon spathula | reverse complement strand
CCTCACCAGTCATTGAATTCATTTGCTAAAGCGCTTCTATTTTTACTCTCTCTTCAGAGATGGATCTGCTGTGTACAGTAGTGAGAGCTGCAGGATGTGAAACCGTGCACCTGTGTGCTGTAAAGAGATAGGACAGCAGAGTCCTGAGAACAGAGGCTCACAGAAACTCATCTGTCTCAATTTGAAGCAGCAGCTGACACCTTACAAAGAGGAACAATTAATAAGGACATTATCCCCTAAGACCACAATGGAGTTCTGCCGAAGAGCCACTAGCAGAGGAGTCCCTACAAGAGAGGGAGAGAAAACCTTTTGAGTAGGCCTCATTATGACCCATTTCTCCTTGTAATGAAACACTCGCCAGCAATAGGCAGATCTTTTTAAAGCCATTACCAGTTGCTATGTTTACATTGAGTCATTTTCAGGGAGCCAATTTCACATTTGCCAGAAAGTGATAGGAATATTTCTTTCTTTCTTTCTTTCTTTCTTTCTTTCTTTTCTTTCTTTCTTTGCTTTCTTTCTTTCTTTTTTCTTTCTTTTCTTTTATTTTTCATTTCTTTAACATAATGTAGAAGCATTGGCTGAAGAGTATTTTTCAAAAGGCAAGGCCTGAACTGTGCTGTTTAGTTATTTTGCTTGCATGTATCTTTTATGCTATATAACATATTAAGTAATATTGATTTTTCCCTCTCACACAAAGAGAGGGGGTGCTTCCCAAAGCCTTATTATGTAATTAAAAAGGAGTAGAAAAGAGAAAGCCAGAGCCTGTCCTCTCTGAGGGCTGCAAGTGCCCTGTTAGTGCAAGTCCAGAGCTAACAGTTTGTGATGCTCGCTGGGTTAGATTTGAACCCAAGACCCTGTGGGTGAGAGGTCAATGGTGCATTCTACTGAAATAGTGGGATATGTCAGAAGGAACAGAATAACAACATTCACAATTCTTCAAAGACACTCACACAAAGCATTTTTAATCAGGCTTCTTAAAAATACTGCCTTTTGTTTTACATGTTTCCTTTTTATGTGACTGTCACTGAGTTAAGGAGTGGTGGCATTCAGATCATGTCAGCTGGAGAGCCATGTCAAGGTTTGATCAGAGGGCAAAGAGCAGACACACTGGAGAGTATGACGAGGTTGCATTGTAGCAATAATTACTGTAAATTGATATAGCACAATGCAGGAACAGATAATGGCACAAAACAAAACTGTAGCAGGGTGCCCAGCAAGTTCACAATAAAGCAAATCGTAAAATAAAAACTCATGTGAGTACACTTGTAAACATTTGTGTGTGTGTGTGTGTGTGTGTGTGTATGTGTATATATATATAATATATATATATTATATATATATATATATATATATATATATTATATATATATATATATATAGTGAAGGATTGATTAGGAATGGAGCAAAATGTGAAATGAGAACATAAACAAACTGGAAACATAGAAATTAAATAATACAGTGTGCTTGAGGTTAAAACTAAAGACTGGATAATTAACTACTAAATGATAATGGTGTGATAAATAAATGAGAGTTAAAATAATTAAATCTGGTTTAAAGTAAATAGGTCTTATTTAGTAGACCAACTCCAGGTTAACTCAATTGACTAATTAGGGGATTAATTAGTTATGTATAAAGGGTGTGAGTGTGTGTGTTTCGTGTGCGTGATGGTATGAGTTTTGTTGGTTGTTATTGCGAGTATTGTGAAACAGGAAAACAAACTATTGGAAAAGGTATTTGGATTTCGATTTGGATTGTGATTTGGTTTTGGTTACGAGGGAACAGGCTTAGCCTGTCTCGATATTAGGTAGGAACATCATTTGTTTAGATAGGACCCGAGATCGCATTAGGTTTTGTTTTGTTTATTTTCTTTTCATTGTAAATAATAAACACACGCTACGGCATTTCCTGGCATCCCGTGTCTAAAGTGTTTATATGAAGAAGGAAAGAGTGTGACCAGAGGGCAGTCCGTCACAATATATATATATATATATATATATGAAACCCGTTGAAACGTTCAGTAACGTATTAATAACTGGTTATATGATACGTAACCAACAACAATGTAGACTGCTATTTAATAAATATGTATTTAAAAATATTTAAGCGCCGAAATGTTTTATATTTGACCTAATTTTTTTGTCGTTGGTTAATTAAAAAGCACAGGGCAATGGCAGCGGATAACCAACTGATTTCTAAAGTGCCACGCAATTGGCAGCGATACAACTAAACGAAAAAGAGAAGCTACCAGAAAAACACTGTGTGGGCTGTGATTGACAAACACAAGAGAACAGGAACTACTGCAGCTAGCCCCAGGGGTGGAAGTATCGTTCGAGGAGACCAGCAAAATCTTTGGATTACTGCAAAAGATTTGACACAAGAATTGAGAGAAGATGGTTAAGAAATTCATGAGAGAACAATTAACAAAACCAAGTGTGATGAGTCAAAGGGGTTTCGGTCTGTGATTCAGCCTCCCGACAGTAGGTGGCATCAAACCAACTCGGGACTTCCCTTACCAAGATCTCGTGACCATGGCAAAAGTCATCTTTTG
>NW_024475453.1:0-2000 GCF_017654505.1 Polyodon spathula | reverse complement strand
AGGGGCGGCACCTTGGTGAGGGGCGGAAGTACGAGTATGTAACTTCCAGCCACTGGAGTCAAGTGAAGGATAAGGACACGTGTCGGTTGGGGATTGGTGTTCCACTGACTACAGAGGCGGGACATTACATACTAAAGGGAACGTATTACTGTGTTCGGGGTTGGTCCGAAAGTAAAGTAGGCGGAGTAACGGGTGAAGGGAGAGACTGGTTTTGTGCAGCGGGATTTTTGAAATACTAACATTTCTTTTGTCTTTTTTTTGTTTATGGTCACCACGAAGACAAATTAAAGACGAGTCATCACGGTTTGTTTTGGATTTCACCCCTGCACTCCTTCCCTCACACCATTTTGTTTTTCGTTTGTTATTTAATCCTTTTGTTGTGTATAGAAAATAAAAATAAATTATTTTATTTCTGTACACATAAATTACTGTCTGGACATTCCATTTAATACACTCTCGCCTCACACGTGGTGTCAGAAGTGAAAATGGATCCAGCTACAGTTTTGACAATGTTTAGGGAGCAGGAGGAGAAGCCGTCTTACAGTCTCTGAGGAGGGCGGGGCTCACAGCGAACATGGCAAAGTGCGCTATTGGAAAAGAAGAAACTAAATATTTAGGTTTCATAATGGGTAAGGGTAGAGTGAAACCGTTGGTTTCAAAAGTCCAGGCTTTGTTGGATTCACCGGTACCTACCACGAAAACCCAGGTGAGATCACTGTTAGGGTTGGCTGGTTATTACCGCCGCTTTATTCCACACTTTTCCACTATAGCCGCCCCTCTCACTGATCTCACTAAAAAGAACGCTCCAAATAAAGTTAAGTGGAGTGCAGAGTGTCAGACAGCCTTGGAATCTATTAAAACTAATTTGAGTCAGGCCCCAGCATTAATAAGCCCGGATTTCAGCCGAGAGTTCGTCCTGCAGACAGATGCATCGCAGACTGGTCTGGGGGCGGTTCTGTCCCAGGAGAGAGATGGTATAGAACACCCGATACTATACATCAGTCGGAAGTTACTGCCCAGAGAACAGAGGTATTCGGTAGTGGAGAAAGAATGCCTGGCAGTGAAATGGGCAGTGGAATCTTTAAAATACTATCTTCTGGGACGACCCTTTGTACTCATCACAGATCACGCTTCTTTAAAGTGGTTAGACACGATGAAGGATTCAAACGCTAGGATTACGCGGTGGTACCTGGCGCTCCAACCCTTCGCCTTTCAAATAAGGTATCGTGCGGGTAAGTTACATCAAAATGCTGATTTTTTTTCCCGGGAGGGAGGTAAAAGGGAAGGGTTAGAGGTTTCCGAGTGTTCCTTCGGCTCCACTCTGAGGGGTGGGATATGTGATGAGTCAAAGGGGTTTCGGTCTGTGATTCAGCCTCCCGACAGTAGGTGGCATCAAACCAACTCGGGACTTCCCTTACCAAGATCTCGTGACCATGGCAAAAGTCATCTTTTTGAGGGGCGGCACCTTGGTGAGGGGCGGAAGTACGAGTATGTAACTTCCAGCCACTGGAGTCAAGTGAAGGATAAGGACACGTGTCGGTTGGGGATTGGTGTTCCACTGACTACAGAGGCGGGACATTACATACTAAAGGGAACGTATTACTGTGTTCGGGGTTGGTCCGAAAGTAAAGTAGGCGGAGTAACGGGTGAAGGGAGAGACTGGTTTGGTGCAGCGGGATTTTTTTGAAATACTAACATTTCTTTTGTCTTTTTTTTTTGTTTATGTATCACCACGAAGACAAATTAAAGACGAGTCATCATGGTTTGTTTTGGATTTCACCCCTGCACTCCTTCCCTCACACCATTTTGTTTTTCGTTTGTTATTTAATCCTTTTTGTTGTGTATAGAAAATAAAAATAAATTATTTTATTTCTGTACACATAAATTACTGTCTGGACATTCCATTTAATACACTCTCGCCTCACACGAAGATGCAAACCTTTGTTAAGAACAATACACAAAAGAAAGCAATTGGAGTTTTCCACTGAATACTTGAAGAA
>NW_024475452.1:0-1000 GCF_017654505.1 Polyodon spathula | reverse complement strand
GCCTGGTGATTTCTTCAACCAAATTTTAGGGTGAGACGAATTCAAAATATAACTTTATTCACCAAGAAAGCAACAATGCATGTTTGGAGGAAGAGAGGAGAAGAATTTAAAGGAAAGTACCCAGTGTTAAACGTGGTGCAGGTTGTGTGATGGGATGGACTTGTTTTTCTTCCTCAGGCACTGGTGACTTTTGTATTGTAGAAGGATCAATGAATGCTGCAAAATATCAACACAGTTTGCACTCTCATTTGTTGCCCAGTGCTAGAAGGCTTACTGGACATAAGTCTGTATTCCAGCAGGATAATGACCCTACAAAGGAATTTCTGATTACAGTCATGGATTGGCCATCTCCGTTCCCAGACTTGAATCCCATCGATGTTGTGGATTGACTTGAAGGCTGCTGTTGCGAAAGGGAAACCACAGTGTACTGCAGAACTCAAAGCTGTATGAGCTGCTGAATTTGCAAATATATTTATGGAAAGATGCAAGGATGCCTGTTTTGTATTATACAATAATAAAAACAATAAGAATAATAATAGTAATAAGAATATTTAATACAATCACTTGTTCTTGTTTTTACTACTGCCTTCCTAGCTCTGCAGTCCATGTGTTTTGTTAACCCCACAGATTTAGTCAAATTTTACAAGAAGTGTCCCTTTGAACAATGCCATGCTTATAAAGGGCACTTAGACATCTGCTAAATACTTTGCTAGTGTTTTTGCAAGTACCACCCGTGTTACCCTTTCCTGTCAGAGTTGAGCAGTGCAGGCCATCTCACCCACTTGAATAAGAGATCAGGAGCCCCTGCTTATTATCTTAGATTTCCCTGGCTGGTTATGGATTAACACACTGATCAATAGCAAGCTTGCATTCTGTTTCTCTCAGCTGAGGAAAATGAACTCGAATTGCAGTCAAACTCCTATTGATCAGCAAACAGGCTTCACTTTCATTACCTCTGTCTACCGATAACCCACAAATAATGTGATGAGTCGCTAATCTC
>NW_024475451.1:0-4792 GCF_017654505.1 Polyodon spathula | reverse complement strand
CTTCATCTTCCATGGACCCCTTCACCCTGCCTGCCTCAGCTACAGCTAGCATTTAATTTAATAGATTCTTCTGTGCAATTCGTGCATCTGCAACCGCCTGTCTGATTTGCTGTTGTTTATTTTCTTATAGAAGTGCCTGTCACTCACAAATTAAACAGTCATTTCTAAAGCACACATCTTGTTTCAACATCACTCAGTGAACACTAGCATGTTCTATTGCTCTGCATTGTATAGGTATAGTTGTGTTTGGTTTGTGTTTATCATCAGCAAAGGTAATAAGAAGGTCAACCACACTTGTCTATTCTTTTCTTTTTCAATGAAGAAACAATATATTTCCATTAAGGCGTCAGTATAAAATTTTAAATCCAAGATTGCATGTTAAAAATCCATTAAGACAGGACCAAATTGCTTTAGGTCCAATTTCAAACAATCTGTACAAGCCACCAGTTCTATTTCCAAGTGTAGTAAATGTACATGATTAAATACATATCTGCATTCCTGCTGGGAATCCAAAAAAGGTATAGAAATTAAAATATTCTATACATTAAGCGAGTCTGTTTGAACTGGTTCTCGAACAGCAAGGTAATTATACCATATTAATTGAATGTGTAATTTAAAATATTCTGCAACGTTACTACATCCTCCTCAACCATATAACCTAACTAATTAGGTGATGCGTGATTAAAAATATATACAATTACATAAAACAATGAGAAAATAGACAAATGAGATTTGAAACAATGATTAGTCTCAATGATTAGCGATTTTCTGTTGAAAATCGTAAATGATTTCATTTGCATTTAACAGAATGTTATTTTTCATCAGACTGCTAGGTATCTGGAGTACAATATCCTTCAACAGCATTGTGAATTCTTTTATACACAAATTTACCAGAATGTTGGTTGTTCCACATAAGCGGATCACAATATTGTTCAGTACCATGTTGAATTGTTCAATTGTGCATTACTGTAAGCTCGTTAATGATTATTTTGTTTATGGAAAATGTGTATGCAGAAATAGATATGTTCATTGACAATTTATATGCACGAATAAATACATTCTTCAATTATAAACCTGCATTTAGCAATAAGCTTTTGTCAATCAGACACAACACCCGCCCTGCCTGACTCGTCACAGCGAATCACGCAGACGCAGCTTTTCTGTTGCTGTACGAGTCGTTCTACACTTCCCTACAGGGCATGTGATTTTATTCAAGTATTTTGGGCACTCAAAAATAATATCTTGAAAATCAGAAGACCCTGGTTTGTAGTTTGTGTTGCTTCTTTCAACTCCCATCTCTATGGCATTTCATAAGTATTCAGCCAAGCCACTCAGTAGCAAGGCAGAGCGTCAAATTCAGAGCGGTGATGTCAAATTCAGAGCGGCAATGTCAAATTTGCCTATTCGTTACAGAGTTAAAGAATCATTGATCCCTGTGGGCTTCTTTAAACTGAACTATAGATATCAGATCAGCATTTACATAGTTCACCCAGAGAACAGGGGTTATTGATCCACACATATTGGCTAATATAACCTTTACTTTGGGCTTAAACACAAGAGGTCAGGTGATTTTAGCTCTGGTCTTAAGGTGTTACATGATGGAAACAAGGCCTCATGCATTGTGTAACTGACTCGTTTCAATAGTCCCTTTATGCTCATCTCAAACAGAGGAGTCAATAAATCTTGTCATTCACTAGTGTAAGAAAACTGCAGTCGTTTGAGGTCTTTATCACAGTTGCCACAAATCGGGTTAATTGGTGATCAACTGTGTTTGTGACTTGAATGAGACGGTGCTGCCCAAGGCAAGGCTTAGTCTGGATATGGGACGGTCCCTAGCATTCCTCTTTGATCTAGTTTCTCTTTTTCTTATTTACCAGGGGGACGGCCGCTGGGAATGTCATTGTTTCTTTTTTTTTAATTGCCTCAATATCAAATTGTGTAGATAAGAGATGGGTGTCTGCAATGAGTAAAATTTACATAGATTAGCATCAATAACGAATATCATTAGGAGCCGGTGGCTTTTGTTTTGACAAAAGTCTCAAGTCATCTGTTTAAAGATTCCACAAAAGAATGATACCTTCTGAACAATTTCAGAGAAGAAAACTTTCTTGATATCTTCCATATTCTCCAGTAATAAAATTTCACGATACATAATTAAAAACAGCATACATTTCAATAATTCAGGTCAATCAGTATTTATTGCAGGAGCAGACAGGCTGCTTTATTATCATATAATAAAATTATAAACTGTATTTAATTAGTTGCTGTGGATCTGTATTTCATCATAAAGAGTGTGCAGTTTCACTCGGGCAAAAGGAAAGGATGAAAGTCATCTTCGCTGATGCGTTTGCAAGTCGGCATGAGGGTCAATTCACTTTGCCACATTCTGGGCTTTCTATAATTGAGCTCTAAATGGACTAGCCAGATTGTTCTTTTGATTGTGTTCAAAATGGTAATAAAAAGTGGAAATCTACTCCCATTCCAATCAATAATTCTGCAATATAAATAAAGACTGGAGTCACAAATCAAACACCTTTTTTTTAGAATGCTGTCACCCTGAGAAACATGTATAAACCCAACCATTTGCCACCGACTCAATGCAATTGAAGTCTGAAATTGTAAATTGCATTCATGTCAATCTTCTAACAAGGCCAGTCTTCCCATGTATTTCAATGAGAGAATTGAACGGCTCTCTCCTATTTATTTTCTGTCCTTGATTATTTCCAAAAGCACACAGAAGCCTTTTGCTAACAGAGATGCAGGTGCAAAATATATAGTTTTCTATATAATTCACAGAACACCTCTACTCCCATCCCCTCGATAATTGACTGCAATCTTTAAATAATGAACTGGTGTTGAGTTCCACCATAAACAAAAGCAAGGCGTTTAGAATGCTGTCACCCTGATGTAGAATAATTTGCAGAACCACTGAAAATGTATTGAAACACCCAACCATTGCCAGTAGCATTCATATATTATAGAAGTATCTGATATTGTATATTAGCATTTATGTCAATATTCTAACAGGCCAGTCTTCCCATGTATTTTGCAATGAGAGAAGATTGAACGGCTCTTCTATTTATTTTCTGTCCTTGAGTCCTTTCGCAATAAGCCACAGAAGGGCCTTTTGCAAACAGAGATTGCAGGTTGCACAATATATAGTTTTCGTATTAAAAATTCACAGGAACACCACAGCAAGCTGTAAATAGCAGCGTTGACCCCTTTGGGGGGGGGGGGGGTCTAAAGGATATATGGGGGGGGGGGGCAGCATGTAAAGGCCAATGGATATTTCAGGGCAAGTATGGGGGAAAGGCCAATGGCTTTTCCAGGGCAAGTTCCTAATGTTACCAATGCAAACTGATTAAGTTATCAATAGGAGTACGTTTCATGGCAAAGATCCTATATAAACTTAGTAGATCTCCATAATTATATATATATATATATATATATATATATAATAATATATCAATACACACAAACACACACACACACACACCACACACAGTGTGCCTGTGGGGGGGGGGGGGGCAAAGGGGGATTAGGGGAGGGGGGGGGGTGGGGGGGGGTTGGGGTGGGGGTCACTTTATTGTTTGCTATACTGCCCCATAATTGACTATGTGAGGGATAGCCTACCATTAACTGGGCACACAGTATCTAGACAGACACGGATGCTATGGTGAGCAATTGATTATGCTATTCTTTTCTTCTTTTCAAAATGCTATGCTGTGCCAATCAGTGGAGAAGAGTCTTTGCTTAATTATAAGGAGAAATGCCCCAGTTTCTCCTCACAGCATCACTGTAAGTGACAGCATTACGGAACAACAATATGAGCTTCTCTTCTCTCTGCCCAGGACTGAACCCAGCTAAGTGGGTGGAAACCATGCTGTTCTCTCCCTGCTTTCTTCTGGCTCCTCTGGAGTTCCTCTGGGTTAAGAGATTTTCCTGCAAAATTCTTGACCTTCTGAAGGCTTTTACTACTCAAATTTATTATATAACATGCAAATATGCTTAGGTTACCCAGCTGGATTTAAAATAGATTTTTTTTATTCTGCAATTAACTCATGACAGTTGAAATGCCTTGAGTTTTATCTCTGTTTGTCTAGGATTTGATTGAAATATAATCAATATACAGTATACATAATCTTAACTACACTCAACCTTTATTATTATTATTATTATTATTATTATTATTATTATTATTATTATTATTATTATTATTATCTTGTCGTCAATATGTCATTGGGTAAACATTTATAGCTGCAGTTATTATCATAAACTGTAAAACAGTTTCAGTGTAGTATGAGCACATGATGTTATTAGAAGTAATTTAAGTCTAAATGGACGCATTGCAAATAACCAAGATAACAGCAGCTAAGCAAGCGCTTAGAGTATATCTATCATTAGAGCTTCTGTGCAGCTCGTAATAGGGTCCCTAGTTCAGAAAGCCAGTCAATTCCCTGCCTTTTCTTTCTTGTTGAGTCTTGTTGTGATTCCTGGCCTTCATTTTGATGTCCTAAAATCCGCAATCTCAAGAGGCCAGTCTGCTCTTATTCTCTGCGGTTGCTCTGATTGAAGCCCTATACCTGCCACTAAGGATCTGGGGTAAGAAGGGCAGGAGGATGGCTTTGGTTTTGGAAAGTAGTGAAGGTCGAGGGCAGAGCATGTGACCCCACCCTCCTGTTGTTTTATATGACAGCTACACCCCTGGGTCGAAGTTCACCAGGGCTTTTCATAAATAAGACGGTTAACGTCAGAAACGAGATTAAAGGGGATGTCTCATCGCTGCTAAACC
>NW_024475450.1:0-8646 GCF_017654505.1 Polyodon spathula | reverse complement strand
ACCTGAGCTAAAGACATGTTCCCTGCATCTCAGAACCTATACAGGCGAAAGAGTGAAAACATTGGGTACTGCAAACTTAACTGTACAGTACAGAGAGACTGTTAAACAGCTGCCAGTAGTAGTAGTGTCTGGCAAAGGACCAAACCTACTGGGCCGCGGTTGGATTAAGGAGTTGGAATTAAACTGGGGCACTGTAAACCAGATAGGTAGAGACAAAACAACACTCCAGGATGTGTTGAAGAAACATGAGAATGTATTCAAAGAGGAATTGGGGACATTGCGAGGCCCAGCGGCTAAAATATATGTTGACAAAGAGACAACACCAAGGTTCTTTAAGCCAAGACCTGTGCCTTATGCTATGAAACCGAAGGTGGAGGCTGAGCTGGACTGCCTCTTGAGAGACAAAATAATTGAACCAGTGAAATTCTCTGAGTGGGCAGCTCCCATAGTCCCAGTGCTAAAGCCTGATAACTCTGTGAGGATTTGCGGAGATTACAAACTTACTGTAAATCGGGTGTCCAAACTGGAACAGTATCCCATTCCCAGAATTGAAGATCTTTTTGCAAAGCTCTCAGGAGGGGCAAAATTCAGCAAATTGGACATGAGTCATGCCTATCAACAGGTAATATTGGATGAGGAATCAAAAAAGTATGTAACTATAAACACACACAAAGGGTTATTTACTGTAAACCGTCTTCCATTCGGGGTTTCATCCAGTCCAGCTATCTTTCAGAGAATTATGGAGGGTTTGCTGCAGGGAATTCCCCATGTAGCCATTTACCTGGATGACATCATGGTGACGGGCAAGAATGATCAGGAGCACCTGCAGATGCTAAGCGAGGTACTTCAGAGAGTGGAGGAGGCAGGCCTACGGCTAAAGAGAAGGAAGTGTACCTTTCTGGGAAGTGAGGCTGAGTTTCTGGGTCACAAAGTGGATGCTACAGGACTACACCCACTTAAGAACAAGGTACAAGCTATCCAAAATGCACCTGCACCTACCAACATAACAGAGCTTAAGGCTTACTTAGGACTGTTGAACTATTATAACAGGTTTTTACCTAACCTGTCAACACTGTTGGCTCCACTGCACAAATTGTTGAGAAAAGACACAAAATGGCAATGGAAAAAAGAGCAGGAGGCTGCTTTTGAGAAATCTAAAAAGCTCATGCAATCCACAGATATACTTGTGCATTACGACAGTGAGAAAGAGCTGATTCTGTCCTGTGACGCCTCCCCCTACGGGATACACAGTACTTTCACACCTCATGCCAGATGGGTGGGAGAGACCCATAGGTTTTATGTCAAGAACACTCACATCAGCTGAATGAAACTACTCTCAGCTTGATAAAGAGGAACTGGCTGTGATTTTCGGGGTGTAACGGTTTCACAAGTATCTCTGTGGTAGAAAGTTCACCATATGCACAGATCATAAACCGCTTCTTTCACTCTTCAACGAAACGAAGGCTGTTCCACAGATGGTGTCACCAAGGATCCAGAGGTGGGCTGTGACACTGCAGGCGTATGAGTACGTGATAGTCTACAAGGCGGGTAAGGACCACGGCAACGCAGACGCCTTGAGTCGTGTGCCACTGCCGGACACTTCCCAATCCACAGGTCTGGAAGACAGGGTGCTGATGATGGAAGACATAGCGATGGTAACTGCAGAGGAGGTGAGAGTGTGGACAGGTAAAAATTCCATACTGTCTTGGGTGAGAGAGTACGTTTTAAGGGGGTGGCCACAGCAGGGGGAAGGAACAGATTTTACACCTTACTCTGCTAGGAAGACAGAATTGAGTGTGCAAGATTGTTGTGTCTTGTGGGGGGCTCGTGTCATCATCCCACAGCGAGGACGACAGGCTGTGTTGGAACAGCTGCATCAGTGCCATGCAGGGGTTTCGCGCATGAAGGCTCTGGCCAGAAGTTATTTCTGGTGGCCCAAACTAGATGAGGAGATAGAGACACGGGTAAAGGCATGTAGCAAGTGTCAGGAACACCGGAAAGCACCAGCCACAGCCCCACTACATCCCTGGGAGTGGCCAGACAGACCCTGGAAGCGACTGCACCTAGATTATGCAGGACCATTTATGGGGCAGATGTTTTTGATACTCATAGATGCTCATTCCAAATGGATGGATGTTTACCCGGTAACTTCAGCAACATCAGCTGTTACAATTGACTGCTTGCAAAAAAGTTTTAGCAATCAGAGATTATCAGAAATGGTAGTTTCTGATAACGGCACCTGTTTTGTCAGCTCAGAGTTCAAGGAATTCATGAACAAAAATGGCATTGTCCATGTTACATCAGCCCCGTTTCATGTGTCTTCCAACGGTCTCGCAGAACGAGCCGTTCAAATATTCAAGACGATGATGAAGAAAGCAGGAGAAGGAAGTATGTCAACTAAAGTGTCAAGGGTACTGTTCAACTATAGGTTAACACCTCAAACTACCACAGGACTCTCTCCAGCAGAGATGTTACTAGGGAGGAAACTTCGGGCTACGCTTGATTAAGTGCATCCCGATTTAAAGAGAAAAGTGGAACTTAAGCAGAATAAACAAAAGGAACACCACGACAAGCACACAAAGGGGAGGAGTTTTGGAGACAGAGACTCTGTGATGACAAGAAACTTCAGTTACGGTCCCAAGTGGATACCAGGAGTCGTGGCAACAGTGACTGGTCCTGTATCTTTTAAGGTAATGCTGGGAGATGGCAGAATAGTACACAGACACATAGATCAGATCCTGTCTAGACAACCCAACACCATTGGATCAGAGGATATTGTGCAGGACACACCTGCAGAGGTTCTATAACCACCAGCTAGAGTAACCATGCCAGATGAACTTGGTCCAAACAATGCGGACACTGTCTCAGAGCAGCTTGCTTTGAAACCAGAGGAACAAACTGGGAGTTCCCCAAAGGTGGGCAGGGACAATCAAAGCATGGCACAAGCTGTGTGTCGTTCCCAAAGAACTGTCAAAAAGCCTGGTTACCTGAAGGACTTTGACTTTGAAGTTTGAAATTAAATATTTATGTACAGTTAAGGATGGACTATTTTGTGTAGTTGTTGTTACAGCAATAGTTCAGAGACATCATAAGAACATAAGAACATAACAAAGTTTACAAACGAGAGGAGGCCATTCGGCCCATCTTGCACGTTTGGTTGTTAGTAGCTTATTGATCCCAAAATCTCATCAAGCAGCTTCTTGAAGGATCCCAGGGTGTCAGCTTCAACAACATTACTGGGGAGTTGATTCCAGACCCTCACAATTCTCTGTGTAAAAAAGTGCCTCCTATTTCCTAGTGTATTAGTGTTACATTTTGTTTATAACTGTGCTTAAACTGTTTCCAAATTTTAGAGAAGGTGAAATCTTAAGGGGGGAGAATGTAGTAATGTGAATGCTTATGTATATAATGCTGTTCAAGTTATGCCACTAGAGGTCAGTAGCGCCCTACATACTTACCCTCTACCTAGGATACCGTGGGGTCGAATGTGTAGGTTTCAACAGAGATTGTTCTAATAAAGACACTGTGATTAAAGTTATACTCTTGCATCTTGGGATCTCGGGTTATTACAGTGTGAAACTTCAAATCAGAACTGGGAGGGGACACTGTGTCTGCTTGAACCACGTGGTAATTGTACGATTCTGCAGCGTGTGGTCCAGTGGTTAAAGGGCTGTAACCAGGAGGTTACCGGTTCAAACCCCTCGAGTAGCTTGACCTCTTGTGCTCAGTCTCGTTGTTGTAAGTGACTCTGCAGCTGATGCATTGCTCACACACTCTAGTCTCTAAGTCATCTTGAGTAAAGGCGTCTGCTAAATAAACACATAATAATGAAGTTACAGATTTACACACATAAAAAACAGCCTATATTAATTACAGAAATAATCTATACCCTTTTCAAAGACATAATTATAAATACATTTTAAAATGACATTGGGATACTTTATAGTCTCCGTTTTAAACATTCTGTATCAATAAAGAACATGTTTAATTTCCTGGTTTTAGAGTTAGCAGTTTGAGTTTTATTGACAAACAATACATTTATGAGAAAGACAACTATTTTCCTTTTCCCCTGGGCATATAAAAGCTAAAAATAAGTGAAATCAGAGGAGCTATTCATCAGCGCCGGTGTTTAGAATTGTTTTATTTATTTATTTATTTTAGAAATGTTTACTGAGAATTTCGTGTTTACATTTTTCTTCTTAAATAGCGAGTGGTTCATCAAACTGTCATTTGGTAACAGCGACATTGGAAACATCTTTTCTGTCAGATTTTCCAGCTGTTTCGTGCATAAATTAAACTGGACACTCCCCGTAGGACCACCTACAAGACAAGACAGCAGTCAAATTAAAAAGGGAGTGTAACAAAGTGCCCGCCCCTGTGTATTATCTGTTATGTGTTGCGTGTGGTGTGTTTAAATGTTGGTGTATAGACATTGGTACACGGGATATAAACGGGTCTGTGTAACACGAGTGTTTAAAAATGTATATGTGTATTTAGGCACGAGGATTGCACAGCACTTCACGTGCAAGTAAAATGTAGTAATATGTGAGCACGGGGAATTGCACTTTATTAATTCACGTGCTGGGATTCAAGTGAATAATTAATTGGTAATTGAATCCCAGCACAATAGTATATATAGATGCACGTTGTCACATACTGGCGGTTGGGTGTTCGGTGAGCGGAGAACGGGATTGGAGACGGAGGAAATAAGCAGGAGTAGTAGTAATAATAAGAGGAGAAAGTATCCGCTCACCGTGTTTGTCAGTGTCTGTCCGTGCACCGTTATGTTAAGTTTAGTCTGTTTTCGTTTGTCTATTTATTTTGGCGTAGAGTGCCGTGTCCTGTGGTTTTCGTGTTTGTTAAACCTTTTATTTTGTATTAAACCGGCGCCAACAGGCGTCTTCATCATTTAATTTCATCCGTCCTGTGTTTTGTGTATTTCATTACCTTTCCTGGTTCTGACGCCGCCCACTTCGGCCGTCTCTGTGACACGTGGTGTCCTGCGTGGGATAACAGCGCCTCCAAGCGTCAGACCAGGAGAGGTGTTTTGTCAAAAAAAAAAAAAAAAAAAAAAAAAAAAAATAACAAAAAAAACCACAGCAACAAAAAAAAAAAATAAAATAAAATAAACATGGAAGGCTGGGACTGGAGAGATGGCTGCCAGGACCTGGAGGAGTTCCTCGGTGGTCTGGAGGACCAGGGCTGGTGCCTTGCCTGTGGGGAGTTTGGGCACCAGGTGGTGCGCTGCCCCTACCAGGAAGGAGAGGAGGAACTGCCGCAGGAGAGGAAGGTGAGGAGGTGGCAGAGAAGGGGAAAGGGGAAGAGGAAGGCAGAGGTCCCACCGCTGTCTCCACAGCCGCACCAGTCTCCTGCAAGGGAGGAAGAGCCGCACCAGTCCCCTGCAAGTGAGGGAGAGCCGCACCAGTCCCCTGTATCAAGGGGAGACTACACACCGCTCCCACCTCCACCACCAGGAGACTACACGCCGCTCCTACCTCCACCGGCAGGCGCAGAGCAGCAGGAGCTGCCTCTGCCTCCGCCACCTCCACCGGCAGGGGGAGAGCAGCAGGAGCTGCCTCTGCCTCCGCCACCTCCACCGGCAGGGGGAGAGCAGCAGGAGCTGCCTCTGCCTCCGCCACCTCCACCGGCAGGGGGAGAGCAGCAGGAGCTGCCTCTGCCTCCGTCACCTCCACCGGCAGGGGGAGAGCAGCAGGCGCTGCCTCTGCCTCCGCCACCTCCACCGGCAGGCGCAGAGCAGCAGGAGCTGCCTCTGCCTCCGCCACCTCCACCGGCAGGAGCAGAGCAGCAGGAGCTGCCTCTGCCTCCGCCACCTCCACCGGCAGGGGCAGAGCAGCAGGAGCTGCCTCTGCCTCCGCCACCTCCACCGGCAGGAGCAGAGCAGCAGGAGCTGCCTCTGCCTCCGCCACCAGCAGAGGGTGAATGCCTGCTGGGTCCCTGTCCACCAGCAGAGGGTGAATGCCTGCTGGGTCCCTGTCCACCAGCAGAGGGTGAATGCCTGCTGGTATCACTTCCCCCACCAGCAGAGGGTGAATGCCTGCTGGTATCACTTCCCCCACCAGCAGAGGGTGAATGCCTGCTGGGTCCCTGTCCACCAGCAGAGGGTGAATGCCTGCTGGGTCCCTGTCCACCAGCAGAGGGTGAATGCCTGCTGGGTCCCTGTCCACCAGCAGAGGGTGAATGCCTGCTGGTATCACTTCCCCCACCAGCAGAGGGTGAATGCCTGCTGGTATCACTTCCCCCACCAGCAGAGGGTGAATGCCTGCTGGTATCACTTCCCCCACCAGCAGAGGGTGAATGCCTGCTGGTATCACTTCCCCCACCATCACGAGGAGAGGAGCTGGAGCTTCCTCTGCCTCCACCTCCATCAGGGGGAGAGGAGCAGGAGCTGCCTCTCCCTGCACCAGAAGGACCAGGACTAGATGCTGGGGGTCCTCAGCAGCCCTTGCATAGGCTGCTGAGGGAAGCACGGGGAAGAACCTCCCGGCTGCAGTGGCCGAAAAGAGGGCCAACACCCGCACCCCAGCTTGTCCTGACTGCCAGCCTCGCTTCGCCCAAGGATGCCAGCCTCGCTTCGCCCAAGGATGCCAGCCTCGCTTCGCCCAAGGATGCCTCTGCATCGCCTGGGGTTGCCCGCCGCTCTGCATCGCCTGGGGTTGCCCGCCGCTCTGCATCGCCTGGGGTTGCCCGCCGCTCTGCATCGCCTGGGGTTGCCCGCCGCTCCGCATCACAGCCGGAAGTACTGTGGCCGGAACCCCACGAAGGGGAGCTGCCGGCCACGAAGAAGGGGGAGGAGGTCTGGAGACCGCCAACCCCAGCAGCAGTTTCGCTGCCGGAGGAGGGGGAGGAGGTCTGGAGACCGCCAACCCCAGCAGCAGTTTCGCTGCCGGAGGAGGGGGAGGAGGTCTGGAGACCGCCAACCCCAGCAGCAGTTTCTCCGCCGGAGATCGTGGGGGAGGTCCGGAGACCTGCTCCCTCTGCAGTTTCTTCCCTGCAGGAAGAACGGTGGTTGAAGCCCCACCAAGGGGAGCTGCCAGCGCCGAAGGAGGGGGAAGGTCAGGAGACCACACCCCAAGCAGCCTTTCCGCTGCTAGGACTACCCTGGCAGGAGAATGCTACCCTGCTGACAGCATTACGACCTGTGGGCCCCTGGAAGCCTCTGGTCCTGGCCAAGGACTTTGGGCGGGACTTTTGGGCTTTTAAGGGGGGAGGTGGCCATTGAGGCCATGTGTGCTTTGCACAGGAGGGGGTATATGTAACAAAGTGCCCGCCCCTGTGTGTATTATCTGTTATATGTTGCGTGTGGTGTGTTTAAATGTTGGTGTATAGACATTGGTACACGGGATATAAACGGGTCTGTGTAACACGAGTGTTTAAAATGTATATTTGTATTTAGGCACGAGGATTGCACAGCACTTCACGTGCAAGTAAAATGTAATAATATGTGAGCACGGGGAATTGCACTTTATTAATTCACGTGCTGGGATTCAAGTGAATAATTAATTGGTAATTGAATCCCAGCACAATAGTATATATAGATGCACGTTGTCACATACTGGGGTGGGGTGTTCGGTGAGCGGAGAACGGGATTGGAGACAGAGGAAATTAGTAGTAGTAGTAGTAATAATAATAATAATAATAATAATAATAATAATAATAATAATAAATAAGAGGAGAAAGTATCCGCTCACCGTGTTTGTCAGTGTCTGTCCGTGCACCGTTTTGTTAAGTTTAGTCTGTTTTCGTTTGTCTATTTATTTTGGCGTAGAGTGCCGTGTCCTGTGTTTTTCGTGTTTGTTAAACCTTTTATTTTGTATTAAACCGGCGCCAACAGGCGTCTTCATCATTTAATTTCATCCGTCCTGTGTTTTGTGTATTTCATTACCTTTCCTGGTTCTGACGCCGCCCACTTCGGCCGTCTCTGTGACAGGGAGTCATTAAATCGATCGCGAATTGCGGATCAATCACCGCATCTCAAGGACTCGACAATGAATCCACTGCGAGTGAAATCTGTACAGTGCGCCACAGTCAAACCACAGCGTATCTGATTGAAGCAAAGCCTCGCCTCTGTCGCATAATTTTGCAATGCCTTACACAGCCCCAGAATGAGTGGCACGTCGATAGCCAATCTAAAACATGAAACTATACCGTAGATTAGTGCCTTTTTACACTCACATCTCGTGCTCCCCAGTGAGCCCGGCCGCTGATTTGCTTTGGGTGACAGCAAACAAAATTAAAGGCAGTACTGAAACTTTGAGTTAATTGTTAGCAATAAATTAATAAATCAGTGTAGACTACATCCGGTACATGGCAGAAGTATTTTTTAAAAATTACTACTTGCAAAATAGTATTTACTAATTTCTATTCATCATACATTTCTGGCAACCTATTTTCTATTTGTATTTTAAATACATTTGGAGACCATTGGTTTCTATTTAACTAGTTTCCTTGACTATTTTGCAACCCTTGACTTCACTGTGAACTGGAAGTCTATTGATTTCAGCTCGGGCATGGACTCTTTATATTAAACTGCCATCCAATTGCCTTTCCTGGAGGAGTTCTCAAGAGACGGCAATCTTCCAATATCTTCAGTCCTGAAGGGTGTGGTGGCCAAGCGGTAAGGTGTCG
>NW_024475449.1:0-1000 GCF_017654505.1 Polyodon spathula | reverse complement strand
GTCTTGTAAACCAAAGATAAACGGTTTAAACTTCGTCAGTGCCTTGCTGCTGTTTTTCCAAACATTATTTGTTACTACATTTTTCCTTCATAGCTTAAACCTCAAATGTTAACTTACATTTAGTATTTTCATTAAGGAAAAAAGGGGGCACTCGGATTTGAGCCGGGGAACTTCTTGATTTGCAGTCAAATGCTCTCCCACTGAGTTATACCCCCATTACACAATGCCCTTTCTGCCAAACACAAACAACAGTACCAAGCTGCAGTTCAGAAATACAAACACAATGGCTAGTTATTTTTAATTTGTATCCCCCAGCAATATTTTTCAACAAAACTCAGGAAATATCGTAAGGTCCTTCAGGTAATAGAATAAAACATTGTTATACATATATCTCTTTGGAAACACTAAACGGAATACATACTAATAAGAAAATATTTTACATTTGTTTTAAGAAATTGAGCTAAATACAAAGTATAGTGTTGAAAAAAGAAAGAAGCTTTTATGGTCTCTGAAGTACTTTATAACGTTCCCAAGGGTGTTCGGAAAACATGGACATTAATTTAAGATGTCACTATAACAAATAGATTTTTACTGCATTTTTATAGAAAGAGCCTGCATGTCGAGTGCTCATGAGAAGTTCACTAATGGCACCTTAATTTCTGCAGTTGGGAAGGTTTTCTTTGCTGACCTCTACATCCTTTGTAGGTTTTTGATAGCTGTCTCTTTGACTTTCTGGTCCTTGTTGTTGATTCTGAATGATAGGATCACTTTGGTCACTCCTCTGTCTGTTTTGGCTTTGTCCAGAAGGTTGGCTGCATGTAGGAATTTTGCTCCTGGGTAGCTTTCAATCTGTATTTGGCTCTGGGTGTGGTCCGGGATTCTGTGGAGGTTGGAGTCACCAGTGATGAGAGTGTTCTTGTTAGTTCTGATCCGTCAGGGGACGGCCTGCCTTGGAGGTCTTGCGCCGGGCAGGATCAGGCCCGGACGGACGCCGTTCCCC
>NW_024475448.1:0-13776 GCF_017654505.1 Polyodon spathula | reverse complement strand
AGTGTTCGGCGCCCGCCTGGTCTGTCCCGTCTGGACCCTGATGTGGTGTGACCATGACCTGGGCCGCCCCCCTATGCCGGTTTTGGTTCACCTAGTTGCGGAAGGCGCGGAATGCTACTGACACCGCGGGGGGCGGGGGCTTAATAGTCGGCTATTTTTGGCGGGTCCAGCCGGGGAAGGTGCTGCCGGGGTTCTGGAGCCCTGCCCGGGCTGTGTAAGGTAGCAAGAACATAAGAACATAAGAACATAAGAAAGTTTACAAACGAGAGGAGGCCATTCGGCCCATCTTGCTCGTTTGGTTGTTAGTAGCTTATTGATCCCAAAATCTCATCAAGCAGCTTCTTGAAGGATCCCAGGGTGTCAGCTTCAACAACATTACTGGGGAGTTGATTCCAGACCCTCACAATTCTCTGTGTAAAAAAGTGTCTCCTATTTTCTGTTCTGAATGCCCCTTTTTCTAAACTCCATTTGTGACCCCTGGTCCTTGTTTCTTTTTTCAGGCTGAAAAAGTCCCTTGGGTCGACACTGTCAATACCTTTTAGAATTTTGAATGCTTGAATTAGGTCGCCACGTAGTCTTCTTTGTTCAAGACTGAACAGATTCAATTCTTTTAGCCTGTCTGCATATGACATGCCTTTTAAGCCCGGAATAATTCTGGTCGCTCTTCTTTGCACTCTTTCTAGAGCAGCAATATCTTTTTTATAGCGAGGTGACCAGAACTGCACACAATATTCAAGATGAGGTCTTACAAGTGCATTGTACAGTTTTAACATTACTTCCCTTGATTTAAATTCAACACTTTTCACAATGTATCCGAGCATCTTGTTAGCCTTTTTTATAGCTTCCCCACATTGCCTAGATGAAGACATTTCTGAGTCAACAAAAACTCCTAGGTCTTTTTCATAGATTCCTTCTCCAATTTCAATATCTCCCATATGATATTTATAATGTACATTTTTATTTCCTGCGTGCAGTACCTTACACTTTTCTCTATTAAATGTCATTTGCCATGTGTCTGCCCAGTTCTGAATCTTGTCTAGATCATTTTGAATGACCTTTGCTGCTGCAACAGTGTTTGCCACTCCTCCTATTTTTGTGTCGTCTGCAAATTTAACAAGTTTGCTTACTATACCAGAATCTAAATCATTAATGTAGATTAGGAATAGCAGAGGACCTAATACTGATCCCTGTGGTACACCGCTGGTTACCACACTCCATTCTGAGGTTTTTCCTCTAATCAGTACTTTCTGTTTTCTACATGTTAACCACTCCCTAATCCATGTACATGTGTTTCCTTGAATCCCAACTGCGTTCAGTTTGAGAATTAATCTTTTGTGCGGGACTTTGTCAAAAGCTTTCTGGAAATCTAAATAAACCATGTCATATGCTTTGCAATTATCCATTATCGATGTTGCATCCTCAAAAAAATCAAGCAAGTTAGTTAGGCACGATCTCTCTTTCCTAAAACCATGTTGACTGTCTCCCAGGACCCTGTTACCATATAGGTAATTTTCCATTTTGGATCTTATTATAGTTTCCATAAGTTTGCATATAATAGAAGTCAGGCTTACTGGTCTGTAGTTACCTGGTTCAGTTTTGTTTCCCTTTTTGTGGATCGGTAGCAGCTCCCACGGCTTTTTTTTTGTGGATCGGTATTACTCGACAAGGGTCGGTGGGAGCCAGCAGTGGGCCATGGGAGCTGCTGCCAAGGTCCTGGAGCCCTTTCCCGGCTTGCTGAGCACCCCAAGGGGTGGTGGAAGCGAGCGACCCGAGGTGGGAGCTGCTGCCGAGGGGAAGGATCCAGGCAGGCGGCTGGACCCCAGTTAGGTGCTGTTGTTCGCAGCAGGGGTTGACGGTTCCCCCGGAGCCGGGGCTATGTTCCAGGAGTCCCGGCTAGCCTCACACTTGCTCGCGTTGCAGTTCTCCTGCCCGGGCTAGTTCCCTGGTGGTTCGGATCGGACTGTCCGTCCCTCCGCTTCTCCGTCTAATAACAATTGGCTGTCGCAGTCCGACGAAGGAGGGCCCCTGCGGGCCGGCCTCGCGCCAATGTTCAGGCACGGTGGTTCCTCCCCCCAGGCCCCAATCTCTCGGGTCTCTCAGACACGCTTGATATGAGGTGTGCCTGTCTGTGCGGCGCAGCGTCCCTTCCCGGTGAGGCTGATAAGTCCGCAAGGCAGTCTCAGTTGTTCTGCCTCGAGCCCCTGGGAAATGGGGTGGAAAGGGGCGGTGGAAGCGACCGACCCGAGGTGGGAGCTGCTGCCGAGGTCCTGGAGCCCTGACACATCCATGGAAAGTAACCCCGGGCCGTGGAAGCTGCTGCCGAGCTCCTGGAGCCCTTACCGGGCATCAAAACCCCCGTCCGGGCCGCTACATCACCAGAGCGTCGCGTCTAAACCATGGCTATGGTCATGTAAGCTCTACCTTCTCTGTCTGGCGGCCCGTGAATATGGTCATGTAGATTTAGGAAATTTCCTATCTTTAACATGACATGACCAGAGTCAGGAGTTTTTTGCCTCCGCCAGAAACTAAGTTTTCATTTGACTCTGGTCATCCGTCCTATCTTTAACATGACATGACCATAGCCACCAAGGCTCCGTTTATGGAAGTTTGTCTAGGGTGCGATCCGAAGGCTCCCGCGAGGCGGCGGTGGGGGTTTCCCGGCCAGAATCACCACCTCACCCCTTTCGGCTCCCAACCCCCCCAGGACAACGGGGGAGTCCGTGGAGATTTTCACCAACACGGTCTTTTGATCAAAATGAAACGACTAAGTCAGGGCGGAAGTCACCTATGGACGTGTGGCAGAGGCTCAGGCTGGCTTGGCAGCCTCTTTGGCGGGATGGACATGGCTGCTCACCACCTTCCCCCAGTTCAAGTTGGATCTTTTTTTCACTTCGTAGCAGGGGGTGCACCGAAGGAAGCCGGGTTTGGCGCGCTTGTTCGCGGCTAGGTTCGGATGGCTCCCAGGAGCCTCGGGCAGCCCCGGACTCGCACGGGCCGTGGTTCTCTGCCCAGGGGAAGGGTCCAGGCAGGCGGCTGGACCCCGGTTAGGTGCGGTTGTTCCCGGCTGGGGTTGACGGTTCCCCCGGAGCCGGGGCTATGTTCCAGGAGTCCCGGCTAGCCTCACACTTGCTCGCGTTGCAGTTCTCCTGCCCGGGCTAGTTCCCCGGTGGTTCGGATCAGACCGTCCGTCCCTCCGCTTCTCCGTCTAATAACGATTGGTTGTCGCAGTCTGACGAAGGAGGGCCCCTGCGGGCCAGCCTCGCTCCGGTGTTCAGGCACGGTGGTTCCTCCCTCCAGGTCCCAATCTCTTGGATCTCTCGGACATGTTTGATATGAGGTGTGCCTGTCTGTTCGGCGCAGCGCCCCTTCCCGGTGAGGCTGATAAGTCCGCAAGGCAGTCTCAGTTGTTCCGTCTCGAGCCCCTGGGGAATGATCCAACGGGCTTGGGTCCCTGTTTGTGTCGAGTCCTCCCAGGGGCCTCGCGAACACTTTCGCTGGCCTCAAGACGGTCCCCCTGGACCGCCGAGCTCTCCCCAAGCCGTCTCTTAGCCGTCTGCGACGTGCCTGACCGCTGTGCCCGACCGCCGTGCCCAAGCCCCCACCCGCCTCCGTCCGCACCCTCTGTCGGCTCTCGGGCGAGTGAGGGCCGAGCGGCGGAACGGCTTACCTCCTAAGCTCTCCCCTCGGCGGGAGGGCCTGGGTGTGACGGCGGTTTGGGAGGGAGGGAGGGAGGGAGGCGAGGGCTTGGCGTTGCGGCCCGCGAGGACGCGCGGCTCCCTGGTTGATCCTGCCAGTAGCATATGCTTGTCTCAAAGATTAAGCCATACATGTCTAAGTGCAAACGAGTTTGTACAGTGAAACTGCTAAAGGCTCATTAAATCAGTGATGGTTCCTTTGATCGCTCCTACCGTTACTTGGATAACTGTGGTAATCCTAGAGCTAATACATGCCGACGAGCGCTGAACCTTCCCCCGCTGCTACCCCCCCCCCCCCCCCCCCCACCACCATCCCTCTCCCGGGGACGAGGAAGGGAGGGGACCTTGGGGCCGGCGATGCGTGCATTTATCAGACCGAAAAAAACCCTGCCCGCGGGGGTGCCTTGCCTCCTGGACGCCTTTTGGTGACTCTGGATAACCTCGGGCCGATCGCACGTTGGAATGAGCACACTTTAAACTGCAGTTGGAATGAGCACACTTTAAATCCTTGTCGCGAGGATCCATTGGAGGGCAAGGCTGGTGCCAGCAGCCACAGTAATTCCAGCTCCAATAGCGTATATTAAAGTTGCTGCAGTTAAAAAGCTTGTAGTTGGATCTCGGTCCGCCGCGAGGCGTCGCACTCGGCCACATTGGCCGCCCCTTGCCTCTTGGTGCCCCCCCGATGCTCTTTGCTTAGTGTCCCATGGGGCCCGAAGCGTTTACTTTGAAAAAATCTGAGTGCTCAAAGCAGGCGGTCGCTTCGCCCGAAAGCTTCAGCTAGGAATAATGGAACAGGACCCCGCGTTCTGTTTTTTTGGGGTTTTCCCGAACCGGGGCCATGATTAAGAGGGATGGCCGGGGGCATCCGTATTGCGCCGCTAGAGGTGAAATTCTTGGACCGGCTCAAGACGAGCGAAAGCATTTGCCAAGAATGTTTTCATTAATCAAGAACGAAAGTCGGAGTTTCGAAGACGATCAGATACCGTTGTAGTTCCGACCCTAAACGATGCTGACTGGCGATCCGGCGGCATTATTCACAGTGATCCGCCGGGCAGCCTCCGGGAAACCAAAGTGTCTGGGTTCCGGGGGGAGTATTGTTGCAAAGCTGAAACTTAAAGGAATTGACGGAAGGGCACCACCAGGAGTGGAGCCTGTGGCTTAATTTGACTCAACGCGGGGAAGCTCACCCGGCCCGGACGCGGAAAGGATTGACAGATTGTTAGCTCTTTCTCGATCCCGTGGGTGGTGGTGCATGGCCGTTCTTAGTTGGTGGAGCGATTTCTCTGGTTAATTCCGATAATGAACGAGACTCCGGCCTGCTAAATAGTTATGCGACCCCTGGGGCCCGTGCCAACATCTTAGAGGGACCGGCGGGAAATCAGCCGCACGAGGTGGAGCCATAACAGGTCTGTGATGCCCTTAGATGTCCGGGGCTGCATGCGCGCTACACTGCGCGGCTCAGCGTGTGCCTACCTTCCACCGACAGGTGCGGGTAACCCGCTGAACCCCGCACGTGCTAGGGATCGGGGATTGAAATTCTTTCCCGTCAACGAAGAATTCCCAGTAAGCGCGGGTCACCAGCTCGCGTCTGATTAAATAGAAATGGTGGAAATGACAAATGACTGCTTCCTAACACAATTTGTGAAGGCACCCACTAGAGGGGAGGCATGCCTTGATTTAGTCTTTTCAAATAACGAAGATAGAATAACTAAAACAGAGGTCAGAGAACCACTGGCAAACTCAGACCACAACATGGTCTCATTTGAAGTGTTTTTTAAATCCTCAAAAGTAAAGACTAAAGCTAAGGTTTACAATTTTAGAAAAGCAAACTATGAAGGCATGAAACAGAGACTAACAGAAGTAGATTGGAGTAAAATAGAGAAAACACCCACAGAAGAAGGATGGTTGTTCTTCAAAAATGTAGTACTAGAGGCGCAAAACAATTATATCCCTAAAGTAGACAAATCTAAATGTAAAACTAAATTGCCAAAATGGTTTAATAGATCAATTAAAAAAAATATTCAGCGAAAAAAGGCACTTTACAGAGCATTAAAAAAGGACCAAAAAGAAAGTACACAGAAAGAGTACACAGAACTGCAAATGCAAGTCAAAAAGGAAGTTAGAAAGGCCAAGAGAGAAATAGAAATGAACATTGCTAAGGGAGCTAAAACCAATTCCAAAATGTTTTTCCAATATTACAACAGCAAGCGAACATTCAAAGAGGAGATTAAATGTTTAAGAGATACAAATGGCAAAATCGTAGAGGAAGAAAAAAAAATAGCAAATATGTTAAATGATTACTTTTCACAAGTTTTTACAAAGGAAGATACTGACAACATGCCCCACATGTCATCCAGTTCCTATCCAGTTTTAAATAACTTTAGCATAACTGAGGCAGAAGTGTTAAAGGGACTAGGAGCTCTTAAAATAAACAAATCCCCTGGGCCGGATGAGATCCTCCCAGTAGTACTCAAAGAAATGAAAGAAGTAATTTACAAACCGCTAACCAAGATCATGCAGCAGTCTCTTGACACAGGGGTGGTACCGACAGACTGGAAAATTGCAAACGTAATACCGATCCACAAAAAGGGAAACAAAACTGAACCAGGTAACTACAGACCAGTAAGCCTGACTTCTATTATATGCAAACTTATGGAAACTATAATAAGATCCAAAATGGAAAATTACCTATATGGTAACAGGGTACTGGGAGACAGTCAACATGGTTTTAGGAAAGGGAGATCGTGCCTAACTAACTTGCTTGATTTTTTTGAGGATGCAACATCGATAATGGATAATTGCAAAGCATATGACATGGTTTATTTAGATTTCCAGAAAGCTTTTGACAAAGTCCCGCACAAAAGATTAATTCTCAAACTGAACGCAGTTGGGATTCAAGGAAACACATGTACATGGATTAGGGAGTGGTTAACTTGTAGAAAACAGAAAGTACTGATTAGAGGAAAAACCTCAGAATGGAGTGTGGTAACCAGCGGTGTACCACAGGGATCAGTATTAGGTCCTCTGCTATTCCTAATCTACATTAATGATTTAGATTCTGGTATAGTAAGCAAACTTGTTAAATTTGCAGACGACACAAAAGTAGGAGGAGTGGCAAACACTGTTGCAGCAGCAAAGGTCATTCAAAATGATCTAGACAAGATTCAGAACTGGGCAGACACATGGCAAATGACATTTAATAGAGAAAAGTGTAAGGTACTGCACGCAGGAAATAAAAATGTACATTATAAATATCATATGGGAGATATTGAAATTGGAGAAGGAATCTATGAAAAAGACCTAGGAGTTTTTGTTGACTCAGAAATGTCTTCATCTAGGCAATGTGGGGAAGCTATAAAAAAGGCTAACAAGATACTCGGATACATTGTGAAAAGTGTTGAATTTAAATCAAGGGAAGTAATGTTAAAACTGTACAATGCACTTGTAAGACCTCATCTTGAATATTGTGTGCAGTTCTGGTCACCTCGCTATAAAAAAGATATTGCTGCTCTAGAAAGAGTGCAAAGAAGAGCGACCAGAATTATTCCGGGCTTAAAAGGCATGTCATATGCAGACAGGCTAAAAGAATTGAATCTGTTCAGTCTTGAACAAAGAAGACTACGTGGCGACCTAATTCAAGCATTCAAAATTCTAAAAGGTATTGACAGTGTCGACCCAAGGGACTTTTTCAGCCTGAAAAAAGAAACAAGGACCAGGGGTCACAAATGGAGTTTAGAAAAAGGGGCATTCAGAACAGAAAATAGGAGACACTTTTTTACACAGAGAATTGTGAGGGTCTGGAATCAACTCCCCAGTAATGTTGTTGAAGCTGACACCCTGGGATCCTTCAAGAAGCTGCTTGATGAGATTTTGGGATCAATAAGCTACTAACAACCAAACGAGCAAGATGGGCCGAATGGCCTCCTCTCGTTTGTAAACTTTCTTATGTTCTTATGTTCTTAAGTCCCTGCCCTTTGTACACACCGCCGGTCGCTACTACCGTTCGGATGGTTTAGAGAGGTCCTCAGATCGGTCCCGCCGGGGCGGCGCGGGCAGCGCAGGGCGGGCGGCGCTCATCCTCGGTGGAGGGGTGGGCGCCTCGCCCTCGACTTCCCAGAGGAGCGCCTGAGAAGACGATTGAACTTGACTATCTGGAGGAAGTAAAAGTCGTAACAAGGTTTCCGTAGGTGAACCTGCGGAAGGATCATTCACGGAGGACCATGGCCGGCGGGGGGCCCAGGCACCCCCCCCCGTCCCGCGAGAGGGCCCACGGTGTTGGCGCGGCATTTCCTCCCTCGACCTTTGGCATCCTACCGCGTTAGCCCCGCTCGCAGACGGCTAAGAGACGGCTTGGGGAGAGCTCGGCGGTCCAGGGGGACCGTCTTGAGGCCAGCAAAAGTGTTCGCAAGGCCCCTGGGAGGACTCGCCACAAACAGGGACCCAAGCCCGTTGGGTCATTCCCCGGGGGCTAGAGACGGAACAACTGAGACTGCCTTGCCTGGCCGACACTTGTCCAAAGTTTTCGGCTGAAAGAGAGAACCGCGCGCGTGGGGGCGGACGTAAAGACTACACTCGGCGGTGGATCACTTGGCTCGTGCGTCGATGAAGAACGCAGCTAGCTGCGAGAATTAATGTGACTTGCAGGGGCACACTGATCATCGACACTTCGAACGCACCTTGCGGCTCCCGGGGCCACGCCTGTCTGAGAGTCGTTTTTCCCATCAATCGCCCGCCCTGCCCCGGGGTGAGGTCAGGCGCGGCTGGGGGCGTCTTCGCAGGGGACGCTGCTCCCCTTCGTCCCCCTAAAAGCAGACCCAAAGGAGAACCCCGCCGCACGTGGGGGGGAGCTCGGCGCGGCGAGGCGGGAGTCCGTGGGTGCGGCCCCTTCCTCGCTCGACGGACGGTCGCCGGCGCCGCTCTGGCCATCTTCCGGGGGGGCCAGGCCTCTGAATCCGACCTCAGATCAGACGAGACGACCCGTTGAATTTAAGCATATTACTAAGTGGAGGAAAAGAAACTAACCAGGATTCCCCCAGTAACGGCGAGTGAAGAGGGAAGAGCCCAGCGCCGAATCGCCGCCCGCCCCTGCGGGTGCGCGAAATGTGGCGTACAGAAGACCGCGTCCTCGGCGTCGACCGTGGGGGGCCCAAGTCCCTTCTGATCGACATTCGCCTGGCGAGCACGGGTCCCAGAGACCCTGTCGAAAGAGCCCAGAGGCCGTTGGGAAAAAGTAAAACAAAACAGGATTTAAAACACACTCCCCCCCACCCCCCCCCCGCGGCATCTAGAGCCTGCCACGGCTTAAGGACCAACGGGCCTCTGGTCACGTAAAACTTAGTTGACCAGAGTCTTGTTCGTCTTTAAGCTGCGGAAGGCTGTAGGTACGACTCGAGGTGGGGGCTTAATTCCAGTTTTTTTTTTTTTCCCAGGTAGGCAGGACGGCCCTTCGTGGCTCCATTAGCGGCTAAGTCCCGTAGTCCCCACCGACTTCTCGAAGCCAGCTTTGAGTTCCAGGGAGTTAGATATATTAGTGCCTAAGCAAAGTAGGCACGACAGACTCATGCTTGGGTGCCTGTGATTCACAAGGTCTCAGCCTCAGAGCCTATTGATGTTATTATCCCTGCAAACTTCCCATGTGGAACGAGATAGCTCATACTGCCCAGGTTTGGCTTCGCGGAGCTCGGACACTAGTGTGACCCTAACCCTAAACCCTAACACTAACCCTAACCTTCATCTTAAGCATAACCCTAACCTTAAGCCTAACCCATACCTAACCTTAAATATCTAACCCACAAAAATCCCTATCTCTAACCTTAACCCAAACCCAAACCCTAACCCTAACCCCGAGCCTGAGCCAAGTCCTAACCCTAACCCTAAAACCCTAAAACAATAAGACTAACCCTAACCCTCACCCTAATTCCCTAAATCCCTAAATCCCTAAATCCTTAACCCTGACAATTAGAGCCGAGCATTAAGCCTCCTCCTCTGAGCTGTCAAATGAAACAGGACCCCCTGCTCAGCCTTCAAGTCTTTCTGGGCACCGGACAATCCGGAGGGGCCAGTATCGTAGGTGACGTGTCAATATTTGCATGTCTCTCCAAGCCGGTTTGAATGTCTACATGTGCAGACGTCTCTATTAAGCCACTTTCTGCAAACTTGATATCCTCAGAGTTTGCGACAACCTGCGCGTTGATTGTGGACAATAATGGATACGAGGAGCAATTTGAAACCATCTGAATATACATAACACACCACAAACCCAATCGTTCTTTACCCACTCGCTGTACATATAGGCGCGTATCAGGCAGGCACCGTGTGTTCGCTACGGCAGCACATATACTAATAATTGTTGTTGCATATGTGCCCAAAAACATAAAAACAACAATAAAAACACAAATTTATAGTGACTGTATACTAAATCATAATAGGGCATATATAGAAAATATAAGAACACAGTGCAGCAAATAGAAAATGCATGTGTTTGTAAATACATATTAAAACATCAATAACAATATGGAAAACCCTTGGATTTTTATAGAAAAATGACATATTGCTAATTCCTTTCTATGATATTTTTTTTTTCTAATGAAATGAAGCGACACAATGTGCTTAGAAAAATAAGAACTTATTTTATTGATACATACTTTACACATCCATGCATAAAAAAAGAAAAACCAGACATGAAAAATGCAGTAAATTCACACCAAAGGAGATAACAGGCTACAGGAACAGCACTGCTCAGTACATTTGCATGATTGAAAATTAAAGGCATGTCTTTTTGGACAAATATGTATACAATTTTTGTCCTGTTACAATGTTGATGTCAGACAACCTTTGTTTAGAAGTGGAGACACCCCTCCCGCCTCACACGTCTAGCTGTCTCAGTTAAATCAGTAACAGCCAAGAACATAATGGTCAGCACAGGTAAGATGCAGAGATGAGAGAAGGTCTTAGAGGAACAATGGTGGTAAAAATAAAAAAGAGATGGAGATGATTCTCAAGTTGTGCTTAACTTACAGACAAAACAACACTTGTTTGCGGGGCTGGCAGCAGGTAAGAAAGTTAAAAGTTAGACTTTTATTTATTTATTTATATATATATATATATATATATATATATATATATATATATATATTTACATAGGTTTGTTTTTATTTACATATATTATACATATTTACATGTTGTGGTGCCTGAAACGCAGCAAATGCACAAAATTGTCAGTTTTATGGTTCAGCAAAAACACAGTTACTTGTTTGTGATAGTTGTGTAGATATTGTGCATTTTTTCTTTCAGCCTTTAACCTCAAATTGTATGGTGAGTGAGATGTGGTCACTCTTAATGCACATGTCGCTATTATGCTTTTCGAGGTGTAATGACACGCGTATCCAGACAAGAGCCGAACCTTACCATTGAGACAGGGTGCGCTGGTTCAACTCGAACAGCTGGAGGGTGGTCTTCTCCATCAGCCTCGGGTTGCCCAGCACCAGCTCTCGGACTTGGACGTAGTCCCTGAGGACAGCCGCCCACCGGGAAGTCCTCGCACCTGCGGACCTGGTGGAGGATGGATGGAGGCGGCAGAGCTGGATGCAAACGGCCTCTACGACCCGACTCGTCTGCGGCCCCTGGGCAGGTCCCGAGCGCTGTCCGAGCAGGCACCTGCAAAAAGCAAAAAAGTAAATAATAAATAATAGTAATAAAAAAAGTTTTAGTAGTAATATGAACATGTTTACATTTTAGGGGTTTGTTTGTTTGTTACTGTTGTAATGAGATTAAAAGATACACAAAATTACCGTTTTGGGCTGTCCGTGCCTGGAGTGAAAGAGATTGCGCTCTTCGTGGTCTTAAATCACCCCTGAATCAGCCTGTCCTGGTGATGGGCAGGGTAGATGAGGTGCTGCTTATCTCCTTCAGGGAGGAGACACCACAGCTCGATGAGCTCATCTACTTTCTCCTCCGTCAGACAGGCCAACTCATGCAGGCTCACCAGACTGCTGGCCAGGCGTTGGACGTGCTGGTACCCGGGGGCACCATCGGGTCCACACGACTCCTGAAAACACGGAAAGAAAACCAAACTTAGAGCCGTGTTAGCGTAGATTGTGGCTTATGTGTAACAGTATGCAGAAAGGGAGATAATGAACATCTACGTATTCCACTCACCTCGGGATCTCTCACGGGTGAGCCTGTAGGAGCGAGAGCCCGAGGGGACTCCTGGCGCCGAGCCTGGGGAGGCGCCGGAGGGGACGTTCGGCGCTGGCGTTTCCGGGGCAACGCAGTCCACGAAACGTTGACCGGACCGGACTGCCGACGGGACTGGAGAGACCGAGACTCGGGGAAAGGATGGCACTGCCAGCGGGTCAACGAGGCTGGTGATGGTGGGGTCCTCGACCTGGTCGCCCGTGTCATCCTCAAAGCCCTCGTCCTCGACGTCCGGGTCCTCGTCTGCAGCCTCGTCCGGAGCGTCCGGGTCCAAGTCGACGGCCTGCAGCACGCAGCCTGTTTGAGAGTACAGGTACTCAACCCCGATGAGCTCTTTTGCACATACAGAAAGAAAACAAAACCAAAAAAAAGTGTAAGCAGCTAGTGTTTTCATAGTTACAGTTGCAAGCAGTTGACAAGCAGTAAATGCTATTACATACCTGTATACTCTCCAGGCTTGGTGAAATCCTGAACCAGATTGCAGCCGAGTAGCCTCTGGCTCAATCGGTTGAGGGCATGCTGCAGGGAGTCTCTGTAGCTGCGCAGGATCTGTCCCGGGCCCTCCACTGCAGCTGCGCCGCGGCCCTCGTTCCCCCTCACCAGCCCCTCCAGCAGGTACACCTGAAAGTGCATGGCGCTTGCACTGGTACCTGAAAAACACAAGAGAAACGGATGCTCCGGTAATGAACACACACTCCGAATGGGCTCCCACGACAAGACCGCCAAAAGGACACGATACACTTTGCTTATTGTTGGTGCTGGGATACCTGGGATGAAGCGGTTGAGGTGAAGATGGAAAGACTCCAAGGAAGTGGACCCGCGCACGCAGCGGTAGACCGACAGCATCACGTCTCCCTTCGTGAGCTGCCTGGTCTTGGTATACAGCTGTACACCCGGGGATCCTGGATGCAGTGGAGGTGATGTCTCTGCGCCAGCCAGATGGCCTGGATGCGGTCATGGTCCAGCAGCGGGATGCCCATCGTGTCCCGACCCTTCTCGCCGTCAAAGGTCTCGATCAGCTCCTTGATGAGCCGCGCCGTCTCCTCCGCTCCCCGAGTCCGGGGGCGACAGTGGAGAGCCAGCTCCTTCTTGGAGATTCTGGCCGAGACCTCGGCGTTCGTCAGGCCCGACCCCCGCTGCTTCCCCTCGAGCTGTCGACCGCTTGGCCCCATGAAGGTGCCATACAGCTGGTGGCTCTCCGTGGTGCAGCCTGCTGCGAACCGGCGCATCAGGTGCCACACGTTGAGCTGGACGACCAGCTGGTCCCACTCCGGGGACTCCCGGTGATGGAGCAGCAGTCACGGTCCATGTAGAGCAGCTGAGGGGGAGCCTCGCTGGCTTTCCGGTACCGCTGCGGCAGCCCAGCAGCCATGGGGAGCAGGCCCTCGCCCTCGTGCAAGGTCAGCACGGACAGGAGGACTTGCCCAAATGTTGAGCTGCGCGATGCCCGGGGCCAGGAAGTGCTCGAACTCGGCGAGGTACTGCAGGGACCGCTGCATCCAGGCCTCGCTGTGCTGTTCGCACATCGTCTTGTAAAGCTGGGTGGCACTGTTTCCCAGAGTGCGCTCCCGCATCAGCCTCAGCACCCTGATGTCACAAGACAGCCTGCAAGACACGGTTGTTAAATGCACACCACCTCGACAAGAAACAACGAAACTTCACAAGGTAAAAAAAATACGATACTAAGTACACTTACCTATACGTGAGAATCGCCGGGAAGTTGCTCCGATGAGCCGGGTCCAGCTGATTCATCACGGTACCGGACCAGCCAGCCACCTTCTTCTTGCACCGATGGCACTCCAGGTACTCAGTGGCCATGTCGCACCAGCCATCGACGCTCAAGACCCTCTGGACGGTCTGGTACAGCCTGGCGCCAGTCAGCTTG
>NW_024475447.1:0-8559 GCF_017654505.1 Polyodon spathula | reverse complement strand
AACAATTCTAAATAGTGTGTTTTAACAATTTGTTTAATATTTCTGCTGACTTTATATTCTTTTAAAATACATTACAGTCATTACAATATTTGTTGCAGTTTCACAAATGTTCAATTTGTATCTCAAAGATCAGCCTGCTTCCAGTAGCTGTGACAGTCTTGGGTCAGTTTCTGCTCTCAGTGAGTCAGTTTCTGCTCACAGGTGTGGGTGACAGTCTTTAAAAGCCTGATACCTGCAAAAACTTGAAATCTTGTTAGCTGGGCTCATCACTCCCATACGTAAGCGGCTGTTTCTATCAAAGAGCCATCCATCTCTGCCGCATACACTTTTCACTCAAAAAAGGTGCTCACACCTTGTATAAGTTAAGGAAAGTGTAGACAGTTTGTTATATATGGTATGTGTACCTATTAAGTTGTTCTGTATTTTAGTTTGAAAATCTAAATCTAACTAAAACAATAGGTTTAATATTTTAAAAAATCCCCCCCAAAAAAAGACAATAAGAAAAACAGATTTGGTTGTCTTAATAGGAACACTTACCTAAAGCTTGTAAACTGTTACAACTGGTGATTTGCTCAGAAGAACTAAGCAACTGATAAATGGCAATTGCTTAATTGAAATGACCTCTGTTCACTGAATTATTTTGTACTTTAAAACTGTCACCTTCAGATGTTGAGAAGACATGAACAGGTGAGTTTGATTGACTTGAATGGATTGCAATTGGTAGAAGTGTGATTAGCTGGTCTCAACTTGATGAATAGGGGTTACATACAACTATTTGAAATGCATTTGGAAGTGCATGATCAAGTATTTGAATTTGTATTTAGTTTTGGTAGTGGAAGCAATGAGCATAGGAAGTCATTTAAATTTGCATTTAATTGCATTTGTTACAGTAATTTAATTGCACTTATTACAGTACTTCATTGGATGCCTCGCTGTTGGTGCCGTTTGTTGCTGCAGCCCTTGCTGGCATCAATATTTTTGCATTGCATTGCTGAGTTTCTGCCACATAAATACCTTTATTTTGGCAGCAGATTGGTCAGGAAACACTGAAATTGAAATAATTTACCATAATTCCATGTTACTTGTATAAATTGTTTATATTAATTTTAATGAGAAGGCCAATGGGCCTTTTAGGTTTCTTAAATCAGAGCTGGGCCAATGGCCACAGATCCTACTTAATATTTTTAGACCAGTAGAACAATGACCTATCGGTAAGAGAGGAGCCGTGGTGTCCTTTGTGTTCATCGGCAGCTATATTAAGACACATTTTGACGGGATGTAAGGTGGCGTCTTAGCCAAGACAGCTTTACATTGGCGCTCTACATCGCACCAGCGAATGGCCTTGTGCCTGCTGATTGTTTTTGGCCCTTAAGATTAGAAGACAAGCCACAGTAGTATGATCACACAGGCGTTGACCTTACTTCCTTTTGTGTTTTTTTTCAATACAGCGATATATGACCACCCATTTCTTTGAAGAAACAATCATTCATCCATCCGCAAGCCGGAGCCAACCACAAGAAAATGTATGAACCCTATCGGAGATCCTATGTCTGGACCCGACCGCTCCGACATGAAATTTTACCATTTCCGTTTTCGATTGTCAGGACTCAGGAATCCGACATCATCAACAAAGAACTTCAAGCACGGATACTCTAATTGTTCTTCTCCGGAAAAAGCTGATGAACACACTTTTAATGCCCGCAGTGCAGACAACAGAGCAGCATCACTAGAAAAGAAAGCACATGTTTGATGGCTACGAGGAAAGCCTAAGTAAGCTTAATGGGCTGAGGTCTTGATGATGGGGCGGTGGAGGGGGGGTGTAATAGATGGAGATGTCGGGAGGAGAGACAGTCAACATGGTTTTAGGAAAGGGAGATTGTGTCTAACTAACTTGCTTGATTTTTTTGAGGATGCAACATCGATAATGGATAATTGCAAAGCATATGACATGGTTTACTTAGACTTCCAGAAAGCTTTTGACAAAATCCCACACAAAAGATTAATTCTCAAAATGAACGCAGTTGGGATTCAAGGAAACACATGTACATGGATTAGGAAAGTCGATGCTACCCGTTAACAAGTAGAAAACAGAAAGTACTGATTAGAGGAAAAACCTCAGAATGGAGTGTGGTAACCAGTGGTGTACCACAGGGATCAGTATTAGGACCTCTGCTATCCCTAATCTACATTAACGATTTAGATTATGGTATAGTAAGCAAAATTGTTAAATTCGCATGCGACACAAAAATAGGAGGAGTGGCAAACACAATGTTGCAGCAGCATATGAGGCCTCTGCAAAATGATCTAGACAAGATTCACGAAACTGCCCAATGTCGGCCAAACACATGGCACAATGACATTTAATCAGAGAAAAGTAGTAAGGTACGCACGCAGGACAAATAAAATGTAATTAATAATATATCATATAGCGAGATGACCTGATACTGACTTGAAATTGGATGAAAGAATCTTCCCCACATGAAAAAGACCTAGGAAGAGTTTTGTTGATTCTCCAGAAATGTCTATTCATCTAGACAATGTTTCTGGCGTGCAGAGCTATAAAAAAGCCGCCTAACAAGATGCTCGGCACCCACTACATATTGTGAAAAGTTGTTGATTTAAATCGATGCGCGAATCTTCCCTCCACTGCATCTTATCCCCTATTTCTAGCTTCCTTAGATGACCACGCGTGAATCTCACATTGTTTGTCATGTATGTTCCCTTCCCCACTTTCATATTTCCCCATCTTCTTTCCCCTATCTCTTCTCCTTATTCTGTCTCTTTCTTTTTTCTCCTATTCTGTATTCTATTCTTTTCCTCACTTTATACCCTAACCACTCATATCGTATGTCAAACACAATCGCACCCCATTTCCTGTCTCATCATCCTTCGACCGCATTCTCATTATTGTGTTGCCCAACGCTTTCTTTCCATCGGTTTGCCTCTATACCTACTACGCATTTATAAAAAAAACGACTGATTGCCTGCTGTCACACCAGCATACAGACCGTTCGTGCCCCCCACAATAGAAGTACCTTTTTCCGGTAGTTTTTCATCATTTCGCGACTCCACGAATTATCACCGTGTGAGTTCTTCACGTTACCCTTAGAATTAGGTGACCTACGTGAACAGTCAATATATGCAGACAGGCTAAAAGAATTGAATCTGTTCAGTCTTGAAACAAAGAAGACTACGCGGTGACCTAATTCAAGCATTCAAAATTCTAAAAAGCCCCCCGTATGGACAGTGTCGCTCCAAGCCGCGACTTTTTCAGCCTGAAAAAAGAAACAAGGACCAGGGGTCACAAATGGAGTTTAGACAAAGGGGCATTCAGAACAGAACAATTGTGAGGATCTGGAATCAACTCCACAGTAATGTTGTTGAAGCTGACACCCTGGGATCCTTCAAGAAGCTGCTTGATGAGATTCTGGGGCACGGATCAATAAGCTACTAACAACCAAACGAGCAAGATTGGCCGAATGGCCTCCTCTCGTTTGTAAACTTTCTTATGTTCTTCTTATGTTTCTTAGAGCTTCTTAATCATTGCTCAAGCCCTCTTGAGGGGTCCTGGGTTAGTCGATGAAACACCGAGGACAGAATGTGCCCACTTGAAGACCCCAGAGATGTACCCTACTTAGCTCAATCCGAAGGTTGTTTTAATGCGATGCCGCTAGGGAGCTCCCGCACCAATAAGGCTTGATCCATGGAGCACAAGCATTCACTTTCATCATCAAACACCAGCATTAGGATATATCTACATCATCAGATGGAAGGAAATGCAGATGGATCACATTAGTTTACGGTAAAAGAAGCTACGTCTTTGTTGTTGCTTATCTTGACGAGAGCTGAGTCCAATTCTCCAAATGTGTTTGTAATCGCATGAAGTTTTAACTTCTATTCTCATGCAATGGAAATCACTGCTTGCTTGACACAATCTTACTTATGCCAAGTATAACCATGCAGATTCATTGTAATGTGTGGCTGAATTTGTTGTAGTGATGTTGTTACACTGCTTAATGTTGTGAATATAGTACACTGTAATTTAATGTTTGAAAAAACATGCAAGATGCCTTGGATAAAGGCATCAGCCAAGTAACTAAATAATAATTACTCGTAATATAAACTTTAAATAGGTAAAATTTACAGATGAGACTTAAATATTCGACAAAAGACAAAACTCTTACACTTAATTTCTTAGTTTCATCTTCAGTCTCTACCGATGAAATTGCAGTGCTGGTAGATTGGGTAGGTGGATGGGCTGGAGATGGGGGAAGACCAAACATAGAGCCAGGTGACCCTCTTAGGATCTTCCCTCGGACAGGGTGAATCTTCACCATGCTGGAGGCCCGAGATAAGACTGCTGCATTTAGGAATGCTCAGCCAGCCCCATGTTTTCTGCAACATCCTGACCTCCTTAATAAGCTCTTTAATGCATTCCACAGTTTCAGGAAGAACTGGAATTGAACCATAAACTATACAATGAATACAGCTGTATATAGCACACAGAGTTATACATTTCAGCATCACAAACCTGAATGAATTAAGAACTGACTAAGAATTAATTAAAACTATTTTTGTTGGCATGATGAAATACCTGACGGGATATGAAAATATCTTCAAAATTGTATCTTTTAAAATATTTATTGCCTCTGTGATTTAGCAAAAACAAGCATACAGAATGCTAAATTGTAAATGAAACTAATAAGCCTTCGATTTGCACTGACCAGATATCTTGCTACTCTACTGTAATTTGTAACTTTTATAACTTGTAGAGCTTGTCGTAGAGATTCATTTTCCATTTTCAATCTGGACACCCTCTATACTCACTGTCTTCACATCTGTCACCAGCATGTACCTTGTATGCAAAGTAATAAATAGCTTAAGCAGTAAGCAAGAACAGACTATTCATATATATACTTAATAGATATAATAATTATTATAGTAGTAGTATAGGAATATATGTATTATATAATATATATATATAGGTGGGTGGGTGTTGTGTGTGGGCTGTGATGCTGTGTGTGTGTGTTATACTAATATATATGATTCATTAATCATATGTATATAGTAAATCTATTTAGGACACAAATGTAAGTCCCACTGGGAAACAACACGACAGGTCCACTGAACAGGGCAGCATCCAGACCAGAGACGTTATTCTGCCAACGAGCAGGTAATACATAGATCGAGAACATATCAGCCACGCCCATGGCTTAAAGGCTTATCTCTTGAATCTATACTGGGAAATAAAACAGTGATATCCTAAGCGTGCTATTCTGAATTTGCTGCATCATGTATATTGAATTAATATTAGTTTATAGTAAAACTATACTGCATAAAGACAAAAATCCATAATCTAGTACATATTTGTACTTTAATTTCTTTCCAGCCTATGTAATGCTTGAGGGTCATGCATGAGCTCCTTCACAACCTTATTTTTGTTTTGCCCTCCCGACTGCAAAAGTTAGCATCGCCTTAAACATCTAAATCACATCAAGTTTGCTTTAACTAAAATAAAACAAAAAAACTACCTTCAAATCAGAAGCCACATGTCATAATACCATTCTAATAAAATCAGTCCCACAACTGTCAATTAATATTTGATTCAATATTCTAAGATTAAAATTAAATGTACTTGATGTATACATGATAGCTATTAGAGGCAACAAGACCATTTGATAAATAGGCGTTTAATAGATGGGACAAGACGTTTCTCACAGACCGTTGTCATATCTAACACATAAACTGCGCCCGCCTTACAGAATATATATATATAATTATATATATATAATGATATATAATATATTTCAAGGGCGGGCGGAACCAGGCCGTTGCGATGAGGGAACGGGAGGTTTGAACTAGATTCGGGTCAGCCTCTAGAGGGGAGAAAGAGAAAGAAAGGACGGGATGGACTACAACGAAGAGCTTCACTATGGAGGTGAGGTGCCCCTATTGGTTCAGTTGTCTCCCTGAAACAGAGTCCTAGACTTTCAGATGATGTCTTATCGGTCAGCCTCATGGGGACTGGGTCCTATATTTCCTCCTCATTCTGTCTCTGGAAATAAAAGTGGTCTCCGGTTCTATTTCGGTACTCGACACCTTTCTTATTATACCCGTCTCACCAGGGAGAGGGACTGAACACGTTTTTTACGTTGTGTCTTTTTTGAAAACACCTCTAAATAAGAACAGAAATAATGTTAGTCCTTTGGGATCTTCAAGCACACTGGGTAAGATTTGCGCATGAAGGTTTGTATGTTTTGTTACAATGCCAGTCTACCTAATTCTCTTCCCGTAACCTAATCTTTGGAGACAACCAGGACCAACCTTCCTACTCTGAGGGTTGACCCTACCATACTTTCAACGGAAGGGGGACCGGTAGTGGTGTACACAGTAGGTCCGAGTCACAGGACATGACAATTGTGTAACCTGGCTACGGGTTACCGAGAACTCGTAAGCCACTAACAGACTAAACACGAGGTCCTCCGCGACCTTTTCCGAAGGTTCTGGACGTTTCAGTTTTTTTGGTACGCTTTTGTTTCCTCACCCACACTACCACCTACACTGCTCTCTTCTGGGGGGGGTGACGCAGGTGCGCTGGTACTCTGTATGCATTTGGGCCGGTAGTGGGTTCGACGAACCAATATGACTCTTCGTCTTGGCGGTGTATAGCAGAGTGCGATGGTAGGACATTGGGCGGGTACGTGGAAGACGAAAACCTCTGTTAATATCCTTCGGACCTTCTCCGGTTAGGTTGCGCACCCATTAAGTACTGCGATGCCGGTAAAGGTGTAATGGTGGAGGACATTCGTCAGTCGACATGAGAGCCGAGGTCGGTGGACACGTGGAAGAGCCGGTAGTGGTGGGCATGGGGACCACGGACGTAGCTGGCATGTGGAAATGAAACGTGGTAGGTGCTAACAGTGCTAGTGGCCCTACTGAGGCCGTTAGAGTGGCTATTCCCCATTCCAAACTTGAGAGTACAGGAGAGGAGTTACGGACCTTACCTTTTCCACCCGGGCTCAGGCTGCTGAAAAGGCTGCACCAATTCTAAAGGAGTGTGTGATGTGGAATTGAAGAGAAAGACCTGCTCTGATGAGAACAGCTGTGAGGTGAGAAGAGAACCAATGTCTGGTAATGATTCTTTTGGAGCAATTATAGGAAGCCTGGAAGGAGATCCAGGGGGTTCTTGGTATTTCCTCAGTCAGATGTATTGCTGGGATGGCTGCATTATTGTAGATGCTTGGAAGGTGGTAAGTTTGAACTATCATGTCTCATGCCTGGAATGGAAAAGGTGAACTCACATTTAGTGATTTGGGTTTCACAACTCCAGTCATTCTCCTGATAGTGGAACGGAACGCCTACAAATTAGCGGTCATTAGTTCGTCACCCGTCCAAGGGAACATCAGGTCCATTTATTTTGTTAGTGCACGCCATGTATCCAGGTGTGTAGTATGCGAATTTGAAAATATTTTTTTGTGCCAGGTCATGTTGTGGGTGGTACATTTTACGATTCGTATACCTATTTAGGGAGGACTAGTCAGAATGTATCTACAGCCAAGCCGCTACCCATTGTTCGCTGTTTTTTTCACATACTTTTTTATAGACGTGTATACTGATAAATCCTCTCATGATCACTCGTTTTATTACCAAACTCCTCAAAAATGCAATCCAAGCCATTATTTTTCATCGGGCCTACGTCTTCGTCGAATGGATGGTATCAACCATTACAGGAGACACAATAGAGCATTACGTCAACGATAAAACTCTTTTTTGTTTTTTGCCTGCGGGAAAAAAAGTTAAAAAAAACCAAAAAAAAGTGAAAGTAAGTCGAGATCTCTGTAATGCATGGGGCTATGAGAAACGCCCTTTTTTTCACTTTCATTCAGCTCATATCGGTCTCACTCAGCCATTGAAAGATTTTCTCATCTTTTTCCAGAGAAAAAAACGACTAGAGACCTCAGACTGGAAAGGGAAAATTGTAATGCCGGACCACAAAGGGTTAACTCACAATCAAGACAGATTTCCAGTCTCATAACCACATCTCTCACCATGTATTAATGCTTGTAGTATTTGAGAGGATGAGCAGACATATTAGATGAGGGAACTCACGCCTTTTACCGACGGTCCCAGGACTCATGACCTGCCAAGGTCTGAGTAAACGAACGAAGACTTTCTAGACAAATAGTTTCTTGCTTCTGAAAGATATTTTTACATGAAAATCCAGGTTTCTGCAGTTGAGGCAAGAGTGAGAAGACATGATGTGAATATTCTGCCTTGGAAATAATGTGAATTGCGAAATTGAATTAGCCGAAGGGAGATACTTAGAAGTTGTTAATGAGCTGATGAATGCGGTCCAGGATTGTGGAGTGGGAGGCTGGCTCCAGATTTGACAGTGTCTCAGGTGATTCTGAGATATTCTAGTTGGACCAATGGTTTATCTTGAAAGTGGCATGCCTACTGAAGAAAACAGGGATCACAGATTGAAGATTGCTTGAGCGAGGAGATCCGAAGGTGGGGATATAAGGAGAAAGTTGTCTTCTCTGGTGATGGAGGGAGGGA
>NW_024475446.1:0-6000 GCF_017654505.1 Polyodon spathula | reverse complement strand
TGAATGGGCATGATTTAAAAGCATCTAAATCATCTGCTTTTGCGAGCCATGCAGTGTGGCCTGCTGCTTTGATGGTTTTAATAGCGATGGAAGGTGTAATGTAACAAACAGAGAATTGATCATGGGGAATTAGGGTATTGAGACTAGAGTGGAATTAAAACAACAACGGGAGAGGACTATAAAACCTAACACCCAGTGATAGGTTTACCCCCGATTCAGAACGTCTTACCCCCTTTACCTCGACCAGTCATAGGGGCCGGTTATAGACAGAAACAGAAACACAGGACACTAAGGAAGAGCTGCACGTTCTGGCAATACACCAAAGACCGAGACGCGACGGTGCAGACCGTATGTGTTTCTGTGACTGCGGGGCAGTGCAGAGCATATTGTGTTTGTGACCGCCGGGCGGTGAGGTGCGGTGCAGAGCGTATGTCTGTCTGTGACCTCAGGGCAGTGCAGAACGTATGTGTTTCTTGATCTCAGGGTGGTGCAGAGCATATTGTGTCTGTGACCGCGGGGCAGTGAGGTGCAGTGTGGAGCGTATGTCTGTCTATGACCGCAGGGCGGTGCAGAGCGTATGTGATTCTGTGACCGCAGGGCGGTGCAGAGCTATATGTTTATCTGTGACCGCAGGGCGGTGCAGAGCTATATGTGATTCTGTGACCGCAGGGCGGTGCAGAGCTATATGTTTATCTGTGACCGCAGGGCGGTGCAGAGCTATATGTTTATCTGTGACCGCAGGGCGGTGCAGAGCTATGTGATTCTGTGGACTGCGGGGGCGGTGCAGCAGCGTATGTGAGTCCGTGACGCAGGTGCACGGTTTGGCAGAGACGTATGGGATCTGTGACTGCTGGGGCGGGAAGAGGATGTGTTCTGTGACGCGGGGGGGTGCGTTGCAGAGCGTAATGTGATCTGTGACTGCGGGGCGGTGCAGAATCGTAGTGTGTGATCGTGACTGGGGGCGGTGCAGAACGGTATGTGATTCGTGACTGCGGGCGGTGGCAGAACGATGTGGGTCTCTGGGTGGAACTATTTCTATACTGCCTTGGATCCACAGGGAGAGGGGCCCAGAACAGGGTGGTGATTGACTGGGAGCCTGAGCAGATGCTGAACCGTGTGAACTTTATGAGCGATAGATGGGGGCAGAGCCAGAGATGCTGGGCGGTGAGGTGAGCAAGGAGCCACTGAAACAGACGATGTATGAAAGAGGGGGTGGAGAGTGGGCACATGAGTGGTGTTGAAGGAGAACTGCAATGGGCGAGCAATGCCATCAAATGCGTGTTTATTGCTGACAAGGCATTTATGGTGCTGTGCGAGAGCAGGGGGTGGCATGAATGAAAAAAGTCGGTTGATGGTGGTAAAATCTAAAATTATGAACGTATCTTTAGTTCAGTAGCAATGAATAACTGGGAAGTGTACAGGATGGGAAAGCAGGTGTAAAATGTATGTGAACATGTTCCAAAAATTAAATTGATCCGGAAACAGCAAACTCAGCCATTTATTAGTGACCGAAGCAACCGGTCGGGTCGGTGCTTAGTGCACCGGTTTTCGTAAGTGCTCGGTGCATCGCTGCAGAGCGCCCCAGTGCATTCGATGAAACGGGTGTGCTCGATGCTTAGTGTATTTGGTGAGACAGTGCCAGTGATTATCGTCTTGGTGCATTCTTTACGTGCATTCAGTTGCACCTGGTGTCGGTGCTTAGTGCCTTGGTGCGCCATTGCTGTGCGATAGCGTCGTGGTGTATTCATGCATTCGTGACATGGTGCCACGTGTTAGCGCATTCTGTTGCTCAGTGCATATATCTCGGGTATTCGGTGCATTTTGGTGCACATGGGGCTCGGTGCTTAGTGCACTCGGTTGTCTGTGCACGGTTGCTCAGGCCATATGAATCTCGGTGCAGTCGTGTGGATAAGGTGCTCAGTGAGACATGTGTCATGCATCTCATCTGGTAGTATTTTGCGCGAATCAGTGCACAAGCGTCTCGGTCTTAGTCGCTGGGGTGCGCGCGGGCTCAGTGCATATTGTCCGTGTATTGGTGCCATTCAGGCCCCACAATCACACCCAAACAAAAACGGTCGCCTGCGCACGAGGATCCAGTGTATAATTCTTGTTGTATAGGTGCACACAGGTGCTCTGTGCTTTGTGGCATGGGGGCTCAGGCATATCCCTTGCTATTCGGTGACAAACGGTGCTCTATGCTGTTGTGCGATTGGTGCTCAGGCATATCGGGCTGTTGTTGTGTAGCGGGATTTGCCACACGTGCTGCTGGGCTTTGTGCGCATGGTGCTCTAGTGCATAGCGTCTTGGGCAGGTGGTGCACATGGTACTCCGTGCCATCTAAACTGTGGAGGAACTGTCTAAGATTGCTGCTCAGAGATGTTTAACCCCATGCCCAGCTCAATTGCAGGAATTTAATGGGCGTGCTACACACTTTTTGCAGATCCCCCCTGGGCGGACACCGGCAGAGCCCGAAGTGCTTGCTTTCAACGCAGGCAGTGGCTCCCACAAAGCAGCCCTTCCCACCATTCCCTGATTTTACGGTCCTCTTGGGATCTTGTCCATCGAAGGTCCACCTTAATATTACTGTGTTTTTAATTTGCCATTTTCTGAAACTGGAAATTAGATTTTTCTCCATGTGTCCAAACCACAAAAATATAATCTACAAACCGAATGTATTCTAAAAGTTCTCTTTCCAATTTTCTGAGTAATTGTTCTTCCCATTTCCCCATGTATGGCAAAATGCCTTCCTAATTTAGATTGTATTGCTGTACCACCTTTATGTTTGTAATTCTTATCAACAAATGTAAAATAACTGTTTCCTAAAACTAAGTTGATCATGTTAAGAAATTTCTGTGTGTATTGATGTACAGTATCTGTACTCTGCTAGATAAATTTTTGTTTTTTTTTTTTTTTGTTTTTTTGTATGAGAGCCACTGGGTACAAGGGATGCTACATCCAGATGGAAAATAAAAAATGTATCTTGGCGGTTGGTTTAGGATGCCCACTTGTTTTTAAAATTGTGTTGTGTCATTAGAATAGCTTGGTAATTGCAGAGAGGATGATGCTACTGAATGGTGACACGAGGCGAGGCCTCGTCTCAAAGGTTTTCAGACACTTGTTGTTAATTTGTTGTCTTGTTAATGAATCTTGAATTGGCTTTCGTTTAAGTTCAGGATTGAGTTTAATTACTTTGTTAATGTACAAGCCTTGAAGGTTTGGCTCTAGCTAATCTTTGATGGTTAACTGTATATTCTCCTGTGGCGAACCCGCGATCTTGAGCTGATGGACTCTAAACAGTGTCAACATCCAGGCTCCGGTACTATGGGAGAGGGGTCTTCGTGCTTGCCAACCAAGCTCTGGAATGCGCCCCACAGAAAATAAAGATGAATACTGTTGAAGGTAGGAGGGGATGCCCCCCCGGCCCCCTGCCCCCCCCCCCCCCCCCCATCAATCAGGTGGGTGGAAGGTGGGAATTGCAGAGCTTTGCTTCTCCGCTTAATGAAAAACTCGGAGATTTGCACATATAAACAGACATACAAGTAAGCCACAGGGCTGGTTAGATGCAGTGGTCGATTAGTATGTGGACAATTACAACTACTGCTACTAGGAATGTGCTTTTTAATTCCTTTAATAATTTGTAAAGGCAATAGCAAGCTAGAACCTGCACAGCAGTTTAAACTAGGCAAACCCTCCACAGGCCGATCGCTCTCATCAGTATACGTTAGTAAAATAGGATCTGCAGCCTGAGTAAGTATACGTGAGCAGGCTGGAGTTCTTGAGGTTACAGTTTTCAAACGGTGGTTGTTGTTTTTTTTTTTTGTTTTTTTTGTACACTACGATGGCAAACAAACAGCTAATCCAAAACAACAAAATAAACCATAGATCAGCTGGAGCACTAAGTAAAACAATACTAGTTCTCAGGGTAATTTGGTTTCTTTTTTCTTCTTTCTTTCTTTCTTTCTTGCTTGCTTCTTTCTTTCTTTCTTTATTTTCTTACCCCCCTCACAAAGGCTGTCGGTCCATGTTATCCCCCGTGGGGTCGACATTAAACTTTAACAAACAAACAATACCAGTGCATGATCATTAATTTAATAAGGAAAAGAAAAATGTGGATTTTGTGGAGTGAAATATCATGGTGGGAGCTGGACATCTAGCTGGGTCAACATACTGTACATGACTAACCTCACCATCTCATACTCAACATGATATTCACAACTCGTAATAATTCAGTGCCGCTTTAAGAACACAGCTTTCAAGAATCAATCATCGGACAGAGTGATTCTTATAAATGGAGGCACTGATAATTAAGTGAATGCTTCTGGTGACGCTTTCTCATAAATCATTGATGGTACTGTAAAAAGCATGGATGAAATAATCAGAAAAAAGTGGAGCAAGGGACTTAATGCTTGAAAATAATCGTAACAAAACGCAGATGCAATGACTTCATGGTTGAAGCATATTCAGAAAGACATAAACTCACATTTCCATCTATACAGTTAACAACAAGAAAATTCTTCCATTTCCTTAAAGATCTAAAAACATTTAGAATTTAACAAGAACTGTGTAGGTTTGTATGCTATTTTAAACAAAAAAATAAGGTAATTAAAAATAATAACTAGATTTTGTGTTTCTTTATACATACATATTTTAATGCCTTGTAAGGGGGGGGGAAACAAGGCTGTGTAGTTATCAAAACAACTTGGTTGACAGATGGTTGCTAAAAAAAAGGTGGGGGGGGGGGGTGTCATTTGTTCTTAATTTTATTCCAATAAATACTGTTTATCTATCTGCATTTTCTTATAAATTAATTTTTTACTTGTTGTCTATCCTATCGTAATGTTTTTATTATGAAGGTGCTTATTACACTGAACAAAAATAACGCAACATATAAAGTGTTGGTCCCAAGTTTCATGAGCCGAAATAAAAGATCCCAGAAATTTTCCATACGCACAAAGAGCTTATTTCTCTCAAATTTTGTGCATGAATTTGTTTACATACCTGTTAGTGAGCATTTCTACTTTGCTAGGATAATCCATCCACCTGACAGTTGGGGTATATCAAGAAGCTGATTAAACAGCATGATAATTACATAGGTGCACATTGTGCTGGGGATAATAAAAGGCCACTATAAAATGCGCAGTTTTGTCACACAGAACAATGCCACAGATGTCTCAAGTTTTAAGGGATCTTGCAATTGGTATGCTGACTGCAAGAATGTCCACCAGATAATTGAATGTTGCCAGATAATTGAATGTTCATTTCTCTACCATAAGCTGCCTCCAACATCTTTTTAGAGAATTTGGCAGTAAGCCCAACCGACCTCACAACCGCAGACCACATGTAACCAAGCCAACCCAGGACCTCCACATGTGGCATCTTCACCTGCAGGATCGTCCAAGACCAGCCACTTGGACAGCTGATGAAAATGTGGGTTTGCACAACCAAAGAATTTCTGCACAAACTATCAGAAACAGTCTCAGGGAAGCTCATCTGCGTGCTATTCGTCCTCACCAGGGTTCTTGACCTGACTGCAGTTCTGCATCGTAACCGACTTCAGTGGACAAATGCTCACCTCCGATGGCCACTTGCACGCTGGGGAAGTGTGCTCTTCACAGATTAATCCCGTTTTCAACTATACCGGGCAGATGGCAGACAGCATGTAAGGCGTCGTGTGGGCGAGCGGTTTGCTGAAGTCAACATTGTGAACCGAGTTAGGCACCATGGTGCGCTGGTGGGGTTATGGTACGGGCAGGCACAAGCTACGGGACAACGGACAACACACAATTATTGTATATCGATGGCCAATTTGAATGCAACGAGATACCGTGACACGAGATCCTGAGGCCACATTGTCCTGTCATTCATCCGCCGCCATCAACCTCATGTTTCAGCATGATAAGGCAACGGCCGCCATGTCGCGAAGGATTCTGTACACAATTCCTGGAAGCTGAGCATGTCCCAGTACTTCAAGACCCCTCATTTATTCACTCACTAGACATG
>NW_024475445.1:0-8905 GCF_017654505.1 Polyodon spathula | reverse complement strand
GTTACCCAGTGAGCACGTCCTGGTATGCTCTGGATCGACGTGGTTCCAATTTCCCGCCAATATCCAGCAACTTCCCACAGTCATTGAAGAGGAGTGGGATAACATTCCACAGGCCACAATCAACAGCCTGATCAACTCTATGCGAAGAAGATGTGTCACGCTGCATGAGGCAAAATGGTGGTCACACCAGATACTAATTGGTTTTCTGATCCACGCCCCTACCTTTTTTTTTTTTTTTTTGTTAGGTATCTGTGACCAACAGATGCATATCTGTATTCCAAGTCATGTGAAATCCATAGAATAGGGCCTAATGAATTTATTTCAATTGACTGATTTCCTTATATGAAACTCAGTAACTCAGTAAAAATCTTTGAAATTGTTGCATGCTGCATTTATATTTTTGTGTATGTGTTATGAAACGTGCCTCCTTTAAATATCATTACATTTATAGTAGTGCTCCTCCTGAAGGCTGCAGGAGCGAATAAATAAATAATGCACACCGCTGGGGAAGCAAACGGCACAGATAGATATGCCATAATAACAACAAACTGGAGACGCTATGCTGTTGGTTTGTGTAGAACCAGGTTTGTTAACCGTGGTCGTTAAGACTGTTGCTAAGGAAGTGAAGCATTCCCCTTTGTAGAGCAGAGACGCATGCGATCTTCAGACTATGTTAGGGGGGAGCTGACAGCTGACAAGTGAAAACACTGAGAACCACAGAACAAAATTATTACTCGAGTGGCAATGCATTTAAGTAATTTTTCTTCCCCCCACAACTTTGTGGCCTGGGCGGTTGCCACGCTCGCCCACACTTAGGTACGGCTCTATGTCTCTCCCACTCCTTTAATTCGATGGCCAGTTTATCTTTATCAATGTATATTTTAATCAGATAAACTTAAGTCCTTAACTCAATACTGTTTTTTACTTCATAAATTAAATATGCTTTCCGTCTTTTCTTTAGTGTCTTTGGTATTATTTTAATTTTTGGGTCTCCTATCTTTCTGTTTTGAATTCTCTGTCCTATTCATGTTTAATTCTCTATTTTATTATTTACTTTAAAATGGTTTATTTTTACTGTTTTAGATTTATTTAGATTATTTTTCTTTATTATGCCACAGTATTCAGATTTTCTTCCAGTTTAATTATCTTTAAATACAATAACTGAGAAATGGTTATTGTTATATAAAAGATTCATTGGCTTGCTCTTATTTTGAATAGCTTTTATTATGCCTTCATATTTAAAACAATCCTTATTCTTTAAGTCTATGTATATTTTGCACAGAGGCAGCAGTAGTGGTCTTTTAAAGTATAATCAAATTGAGCTATCAAGTTGACAGCTTTGCCCAACTGGTAAATTAATGTATTTCTGTCTTGAAATATCACTGCTGAGTCCAAAAGGTTAAACAAGTTATTCATAAAAAGGAATTACACAACAGTACAAATGAACACAAGCATGCAATAAAACTGAACTAAATTAAACTATAAATACATTTAACTATAAATATGATCCTAGGAAAAGAACAGTGTATATGTTGTTAGGACTATTGAAGAACTAGCGATGGCAGGCTGTGATTTTGATTGTGCTCATTCCAACCAAGGCTGAGTCACCATCTCCTTTAGGTGAATCTCTCAGGATCTTCAATCAGGACTCATTTGGAGAAGTACAGTCTGGGAATAGCAGTGTTCAATTGAACAGACATTACACACACAGAATTGACAGGGTGCAATAAACTACTTGAGGGATGTCATTTTGACTATATAAATTATATTTAGGAAACAGATGTAGCTATATTTCTTCCTTATATTATTTCAGTTGCCTGCTATTTCAGATCTTAAATACATCCCTGAGCAATAGTTTTCATATTGATGTAGTAAAATAGACTTGACAACTCATGGGTTCAACTGAGTCTTAGTACAAAAAGGCACTTGGAGATCTGCTTTGAATATTAAGGTCTGTAACTGCAAAATATGGGAATTAGTCCCATATCAAAGGAAACTCATTTGTGAGCTATTGTGTCATTTCCATCTAATGTAGTAATATTATTCACTATGTTTCAAAACCTTAAGTACGAGTAATTTTTAGGACATTATAAAACTTTGTGACATTCTTTGTTACTTACTATGGAATGATAATTATGTATGGTTGCCAACAGGCTTCATAATTCTGGGATTTTCTGAGACAGGACAGGGTTTTAAAGTTGGTTCTAAACTGAAAGAGTAAATTGAGTGTTAAACATTTGCTAAATTAATATTGTTACTTCATTTCTGCAAGGCAGCGTGACAAAGCAGTGGTCCTTTATGAAATTCAAAAGTATCATACTTTTTAAATTGTATATTCATATTCATATATTCAAACTTTTTTTATTGTTTCTTTGTTTTTTGCAGCTACCCATACATTTAATTTGATATTGGTCATCTGTTATTAATAGCATCTTACAAGCACCGACTCTCCCTGATCAAAAAAGTAACACTGATCAGCTGGTCAGTATTCCATTAGAATGAGTGAACAGCTAATATTGCTACTGATTTGACTGGAGAGAGTGCAAATTACAGATCTGTTAAATTAATAAAGAGAAGACTATAGCAAATATGGGTAACTGCAAAAAACAACAAGATAATAAAAATAAATAATGAATTTAAGAAATATTCAAGATACAATTTTTGTAAATTATTATTTCATAAAATAATATTGTATTGTTACACTGCCTCATAGGTATTTAAGCAGAAATATCAATTTAACAAAGGTTTATAAATTAGTTTACATGTTAGTTTAGTTTAGGGGCAACTTTAAAAACCAGTCCTGTATCAAAGTGTCCCCAAATTATGTAGCCTGTTGAAACCCTATAATTCTGCTATTGTATCTTAGTTAAAAATACATGTAACAACTGGAGTTTATTTCTTACTGTCTTGGGGGAAGGCTGTTAGATGAAACCAGCTTTGATGCAGACAGTCCAGTGTTCAATGTAGCAAACACCACCAAAGGGCAACTGCTGGCTATGCTTATAGCTCATTCCCTGAAACACGGCCTATCTGGTCCTGCTGTAAAAGACTTGTTAGAGTTGCTAAATGTTGCTACTCCTGGATGTGTTCCAAGAACAAAATTATAAAGCAGAAGTCCATTACTATTGCCCAGATTGCATAAAAATGTACCAACAGACTGTATGAACTGTGAAATTCACTTAAATGAAAAGAGGTTACTATATGACAGCAGGTTTTTTCTTGTTATGTCTTTAGCAACACAAATGCAGAATATTTTACGAAGCGGAGATACTTCCTGTGTGACTGACAAAATAGGAACATTGAACTATGCATCATTTGGTCACGGTAACCATCACCTAGCGGACCAGACCTGGAGAATGTGACGGGTGCATGATTTGGAAGGTAGCAAGGCAAGTGGGGGCTGCCTGGGGTGGCATTGGGACTACCTCCGAGATTGCTGCTGTGTTGGAATCCCATGTCCGACTTCCTCCCACCGTTGTGGGTTGGCCCGGCTGTTAGCTGCCTCGGAAGCCTCATCACGCGGGGCAGTGGGGATCGGAACCGTCGGAGTCACCATTCGGCCAGCGTCTCATTCTTTTCCACACCAGAGTACATGAGGGGAGCATTGAGGCTACCTGCCGAGATGCCTTTTGTTATTGGTAAGAACGCTGCAGCAATTCCTCAACCGCTGGTCCAAAGTAATGGTCAGGGGAGGTAGGGGCTACTTTTCAAGGAAGGAGCCACCTTCCCATGAAATTGCGAATCAAGAATGGGTCATGGTCGCCTCAGTAATGCTGACATTACGGTTCTTGTAACTCCCGGGGGACCATGGTACAGGCGGGGTCTCAGCTCTGGGGCCAGATAGATGAGATGGGGCAAGCAAGGGCTTGAGCTGCTGCCTGGCCAGGGGCTCCCAGTGCCGTGTACGGCTCAGCTGTGCTAGCAGGGGATGTTGTGCAGGATGTGCAAGCATGGAATTTAGACATGCTTGATGTCTGTATGGCCCTAAGGGTATTGTTTAAGCACCGGAGGGTGCAGACCTGTGTATTGAAGCAATCAGGTACCAAGGGAACAGGAGCACCAAGGACACTGAGTGACGTGTTCGGGTAGAATACAGTACATGGGACAGAGACTCGGAGGCACCAAGTGCAGGTGTATTGACATGCTGGGAAGAACTGGTACTGTTTTTTGTTAATGTAAACGTGCAAAGCTAATAGAAAAGAAAATAGTGCTCACACACACCCCACACATCACACACACAGTTGCGCTATGGGAGGAACAAAGTCTGTAAAATGGAGATTATGTTAGTACCAGTAGCGGCGTAGGCGGGCCTGAAAACAAGCCACTGGATCAACTCAACAGCGGGTGCAGAGTTGGATCCTGGTGGAGATCCATGATGCTTATTTCTCTTTCTTATCTTTTAAACCTGCAGGCAGTCAATAGAAAAACCCATCACAAACAGCAAGCTGGAGGCCAAAACAAAGAACCGTTTACCCCAGCAATGCGGGACGATTGGGTTTTGATAACTAGACAAAAAGGGTGTCTAGCCTGGACTGCGTACAATCACACAACTGGGGCAGCTTGTAGCCTACAGCGGAGTGGAGTCACCATCTACAGGCAGAGGGCATTATGGTACCAAGGGCACATGCCCCGTACCGCATACACCGAGCACCGAGGTGCTATGCTCAACAAGTCACAGAAGTGCCAGGGGGCAGCTAATGCAGCGATGTCTACCTTAGGTAGTCAGCCACCTAGTACATAGCAGCATGCCCCTGGGGAGACACACATGTTGAAGCCGCCATGGACGAGAGCGCTGAGGTGCTATGTGCGCCGAGGCACCGAAGCAGAGTGCGCACCAAGCACCGGGCAGCGTGTGCACCGAGCACCGCGTGCACAGAGACGCTATGCTCACCAAGGCACCGTGCGGTACACGTGCATCCGAGCACAGCTCAGCGAGGCACAATAAGTACCAAGGATGAGTGTGCATCTTGGGTACGAAGCAGGGGGCAGCTAATCACTTGTCAGGTCACAGCAGGCACAAGGGAGACACACAGGCACCAAAAGCCGTGACCAGACATGTGTGCACAGAGGTACCGAAGCACTGGGGGGCAGCTAATGCAGCGGTGCCTACCTACCCATGTATAGTCAGCCACCTGGTCAGCGCGTACCATTCACCAGGGGAGACACACAGGCCGAAGCCATGGTGGGCATGTGTGCACCGAGCACTGTGGGCACCGATGCACTGAAGTACCAAGGGCTAAGCATGCAACGAGGTATCAAAGTACCGGGGACAGCTAATACAGCGGTGCCTACCCAACCGCATATAGTCAGCCACCTAGTAAGCGCACAGCAAGCACCAGGGGAGACAAACAGGCCAAAGGTGCGGTGGGCGAGAGCTCAGTTAGTTTGAAAAATAACACAGCAGAAGGGAGAACATCTTTTTTTTCTTTTCTTTTGAAGACCCAAAGCACTGGGGTGGGTGAGCCGAGACAGCCGACAAGGTCTGCTCAAAAACAGGGCAGGCTAAAGCCCAACCTGTGCAAACGACTGCCGGTAGAGTCTCTCAGTGATGGGGCAGCAAGCCAAGCCCCTGTGGAGAAATGGTGTCCACCCTGAAGGTTTAGGCTGAAAGACAACACACCCCAATACTGCGCAGGCAGTCACAATCATATGACAGACAGCCAAGAAAAGACGGCCTGCGATACAAGTAAAGCAGACCGTAAGGGAAGAAGGAAAAAAAAGACACTCAAAATGTTGCCATGAATTCACGAAAGCAAGCAAGCCGTCACCAGAAGACTGCAAGGGAAATGCCGTCGATTAGAAAAGAGTATTTCAATCAAAACCCACTCGGTAAGTGGACACAGTCCCTTACCGGAGGTGAGGGCAAAAGAGGAAGTGGGCTTCCGCGGAGAGACTACTATTCCCTGTGGCGGCAGGGACCGAGGACGTCTATTGGCAGCTCTGGACATAATCTCAGTGACTACCAGCCTAATGGCAGGCTATCCCAAAAGTGGTTGGTGGTCGGTGGTCGTCTTCGAATACTGCGATAGTCCGCATTGTGTTTTTTTACGCTCATTGGTGCCATCGCGATAGGCTAACGCATTAGCGGTGCACCCCTACTTTACATATTATTATGTTTTTAGATTTAAATCTATTCCAAAAAACAAAAAAAAACCCTTTTTATTCTTAGCTTTGCAACAGAAGGCTATTAGTAATTTATTGGACATGCGCCTACCATCGATGTGCCACGTATTGAAATTAAGCTGGACATGATGTTTAGACTGATAGAAATGAAAGCTTAAGATAGTCAGGGCCTGACCCAGGGCTCACCTGTGCTAGCAGCCGTGGTCCCGTTAGCCACCTGGGACAAGGCTGACAGTCTTATCGCAGGGAAATCCTTCCGACTCTGATGGAGCTACCTGTCTAATATTCCGGTTGCATTTTGGTAGAAACCCCCGTACCACAATGTCGGAGACACTTGCCAGGTCATCACAGTCCCTTGTAAACATCTGGGGTCAGCAGTTACCAACAACGGAAAACGAAAGTTAAGAAAAATCAGAATTCACAAAGGCAGCAGTAATGGTGGCAACGATTTGTAATCGGTGATGCAACAAACAAAACACTGTACACCCGAGTATGAAATGTTAGAACGCTCGGACAAAAAAAACAGGCAGAACGCATTTGTGTATTTGACTAACCTCCAGTCTGCTTTTGATAGTACTCAGTATGTTACATGAATTACAGAAAGTGTTCCAAAAACTGGCATTCGGAAGGAAACATCCTTAACGTAGTTATTGTACAGCTAATCAACCTGGTCAGAAGCACAGGAACCTTTTGTGTATCTGAAGAATTAGTGAACCACCAGTACAAGGTGTTAGATCTCCCCAGTAACTCCACTAACGTTAATGGGTTGTAACTTAAAACAAAAATTCTACAATATATTCACTTTTTGGTCTGTTTTGTGTGCGACGGTCGGAAGCAAATTATAAGGCAAGTGATTTTTTCTCGCAATTTTGTCACTTGGACAAACAAAGTGTTTAAAAAATTGAACCACCCCGTTGAACTATGTGTAGGCCTGAGGAGGGCACGGCCGCCAGCTACGAGAAGGAGGGCGAGGTCAGGGAGACCACTCCAATCGGCAGCAGTGTCGGATGCCATGGATTGCCTTGGCCGGGAGCCAGTCTGTTCGTGGTCAGCTTGACACGGCTAGTGTTTGGATGGAGGAAGACATCCCACATGGCCGCACAAATGGACTCAATTGCGCTCCGTGTCTGGAAAGGAGAATCGAGATGTTGGAACGTAAGGGGGCGGCAGGTGGCGGTTGGGGCCAGGTATGCTATGCCAAAGGGTGGAGGGGCCTCACGGGGAGGGCAGAAAAAGAAGAACGTACGATAGAGGGGTCAGGCTAAAGATTGCCATGGAAAAATGTGTTGCATTTGTTGTTATGCTTTAAATGTATGTCGGGATTTTTATGAAAAGAATTGATGGTTTGGGAAGGTGATGTTATTATTGTATGATTTTATGATTGTGTGTTTGAATTTAAAAAAAAAAAAAAAAAATGACTGTGTTTGTTATTGTGAGGCAGCATGGATTAGGGTTAAAAGCCCATCCACTAAACTCACGCAGAATGTGACCATCTCGGGACTGATTAATTTATTGTTAATTAGGAGATGGTCGCATGTATAAAAACCCTGCAGCTTCTGTGTTCAAGTTGCGGATGTTCAGGAAGGAGGAACGTGTGCAAGAGAGAGCGAGCTAAAAACAAAAGTAGAAAAGTAAATGAAAACTAAAACAATTGCTGCGAATGCAGGACGAGTTTGTTTTGAGTGTCAGGAGATTTTATGTTTGTAATTTACTTTTATTTAAAACTTTTATTTTGCTCTGTTAGCGTTGTTATCATCTCAGTTTTTTTTCTTCTATATTTTCTGTCTGTGCAATTGTAGCAGTGGCGTAGGTCCCGACTGCAACTGAGTATTGGGAATGCGGTTTAGAAGCATTTCTGCATCATAGTTTTTGGTGCCATTGTTAGTTATTAGTAATCCTTTTAAATTGGTGCAGTGGTATTTTCAACCCCAATTTGACTTCACAGAGGAATGCAGAGAAATCTGTTATGTTGATTGTATCGAGGAGGTCACACATTGATCTGTGATTAGGACACTGGGGCCAAAGGAATCTTGCGTGACCAGAATGCATTGAAAGCAAAACCAGCTCTATGGATGGGGTTTCAAAGCAGCCAGCTGTCCCAAGAGGTTACCATCAAAGCAAACATGGGGATTGTGGATGAAGGCAGCTACCAGTACTTGGCGCGAATGAGGATCAAGCACCTTTTGGAGGGGATTTTGGTGGGAAAGCGAACCATTAATATAACTAAGCAGCATTGCATTGAACAAAATAGAGGCATCTGTGTGATTGGACTGCAGAGGATGAAGGTAACCTGCAGTAGCAATCAGCATTTCAGATCTAAAGCTCAATGGGGGTAATGGAAAACATAGACTACAGCAAACTGCCGGAGTCAAGAGTACTAAAATTCAGAAATCATTTGAATTAGTTCAATGGCATAAGTAGATAATAGACATAGGAAGATTTATTTATTTTTTTATCATGGCGTTAGGGTTTCAGAGTTTTGAAAAGAACTTTAGATGATCGATTTTTATAAGAGCTGGTGTCGGGGGCATGGTATATATTAACAAATAGTATCTAATTATTTTAAAGGCTCAATGGATATCAGTTGTCAGTATATAGGACACACTTCTCTAGGCCAGCTCACAGGTCAAAAATGTGATGGCTGGAGTTTTGGCACCTGTCAGGATTGTCGAACTGCTTGAACTGCTTTAATGTGTAACTGCTGCCACTTCTAAAATGCGCATTCAGGTTTACCACAGATTTATTAGATTTGTTCTGTGATACAGGATTTTAATGATGGCGC
>NW_024475444.1:0-10000 GCF_017654505.1 Polyodon spathula | reverse complement strand
TGAGACGATGACAGCGTGCGCAACCTGGGACCTTCCATAGCTCCGGACGGGCCGTCACTGGAAGATGGCAACTCCTCACGGGCTCCATCCTCTGACCCAGCATCTGGTAAGTAATCTTGGGTCGAAGACACAATGGTTTCTGGTTCAGCTTCACCGGGCATATCCGTTTCAGAGACCGACATACAGGGGTTGTCGATCGGCCCATCCGACGGCACCTCGGGGCTCGTCAGCGGCATCCAATGTAGCGAATCTAGCCCAGGACTGGGCGATTCCTCCGAGTGCTGCAATGTCGAGTGTGGTAGCTCGCATTCCCCAGGCTCCTCCGCAACAAAGACCGGCCTCTTGGGCAGCTGGAATGAAGCATCGCCCTCTGCCTTGCTCTTAGCCTCTGCCATCAGGCGAGCATAGGCCGGGTCGCCGGACTTAACGGCCTGAGCCTCGGCCACAAGTCCTCGAGAGAGACTTCCGTCGTTTCGTCTCGTTCGAAAAACCCTGCTGGCGAAAATCCCCGCGAACCTCCCCGTTGTCCTGCGGGGGTCGGGTGCCGAAGGGGGCGAGGCGCCGGTTCGGGCCGGGGAACCCCCGCCGCCGCCCGGCTGGAGCCTTCGGATCGCGCCCTTGTCGGACTTCCGCAGGCGGGGCCTCGGTGGCTATGGTCATCCAATGTAAAAGATAGGCTACATGACCATGCTTTTTGAAAAACTTAGTCTCTGGCGGAGGCGAAAAACTCGTGACTCTGGTCATGCAATGTTAAAGATAGGAGAATTCTCCAATCTACATGACCATGTGCACCGACCTCCAGGCGGAGAAGGTAAAGCTTACATGACCAGAGTCCAGGACCCCTGCAGCAGCCAGTGCCCATGGTCATGCCAGGGACCGGGGCTACCTCCCACGGCCGAGGTCAGGGCTCCAGGACCTCGGCAGCACCCGCCAGGGCACCGGGGCACCTCCACGCACCGGACTTAGCACCAGGACCTCGGCAGCACCCAGCCAGCAGCACCCGGGGCACCTCCAGCGGCAGCACCAGGGACAGGGCTCCAGGACCTCGGCAGCAGCCAGCACCCGCCCAGCAGCACCCGGGGCACTTCCACGTACAGGACTTAGCTCCAGAACCAAGGCAGCAGCCGCCAGGGACCGGGGCTGCCTCCCACGGCCGTGTCAGGGCTCCAGGACCTCGGCAGCACCTGCCAGCAGCACCCGGGGCACTTCCACGGACAGGACTTAGCTCCAGAACCAAGGCAGCGCCACCTGCCAGGGACCGGGGCTGCCCGCCGTGGGACCGGGGCTGCCTCCCGGGGCGGCCGTGTCTTAGCTCCAGGACCTCGGCAGCACCCGCCAGCAGCACCGGGGGCACTTCCACGGCCAGGACTTCCAGCTCCAGAACCAAGGCAGCACCCGCCAGGGACCGGGGCTGCCTCCCACGGCCGTGTCAGGGCTCCAGGACCTCGGCAGCACCTGCCAGCAGCACCCGGGGCACTTCCACGGACAGGACTTAGCTCCAGAACCAAGGCAGCAGCCGCCAGGGACCGGGGCTGCCTCCCGCGGCCGTGTCAGGGCTCCAGGACCTCGGCAGCACCCGCCAGCAGCACCCGGGGCACTTCCACGTACAGGACTTAGCTCCAGAACCAAGGCAGCACCCGCCAGGGACCGGGGCTGCCTCCCGCGGCCGTGTCAGGGCTCCAGGACCTCGGCAGCACCCGCCAGCAGCACCCGGGGCACTTCCACGCACAGGACTTAGCTCCAGAACCAAGGCAGCACCCGCAGAAGGCAGCAGCCCCAGGGCTGCCTCCCGCGGCCGTGTCGGGGCTCCAGAGGCAGCACTCCAGCAGCACCCGGGGGCACTTCCAGGACCCCGGCAGCACCTGCCAGGAGCCCGGGGCTGCCTCCCAGCGGCCGGGGCACAGCTCCAGGACCAAGGCAGCACCAGCGGCTGCCCCCGCAGCTCCAGGGCCCAGAACCAAGGCAGCAGCCGCCAGGGACCGGGGCTGCCTCCCACGGCCGTGTCAGGGCTCCAGGACCTCGGCAGCACCCGCCAGCAGCACCCGGGGCACTTCCACGCACAGGACTTAGCTCCAGAACCAAGGCAGCACCCGCCAGGGACCGGGGCTGCCTCCCGCGGCCGTGTCAGGGCTCCAGGACCTCGGCAGCACCCGCCAGCAGCACCCGGGGCACTTCCACGCACAGGACTTAGCTCCAGGACCAAGGCAGCACCCGCCAGGGACCGGGGCTGCCTCCCGCGGCCGAGGCAGGGCTCCAGGACCTCGGCAGCAACCGCCAGCAGCACCCGGGGCACTTCCACGCCGAGCACCCGCCAGATCGGGGCCACCTCCACCCCCTCGGCAGCACCGCCAGCCCTGCCGGCCTGAGCCTCGGCCACAAGTCCTCGAGAGAGACTTCCGTCGTTTCGTCTCGTTCGAAAAACCCTGCTGGCGAAAATCCCCGCGAACCTCCCCGTTGTCCTGCGGGGGTCGGGTGCCGAAGGGGGCGAGGCGCCGGTTCGGGCCGGGGAACCCCCGCCGCCGCCCGGCTGGAGCCTTCGGATCGCGCCCTTGTCGGACTTCCGCAGGCGGGGCCTCGGTGGCTATGGTCATCCAATGTAAAAGATAGGCTACATGACCATGCTTTTTGTAAAACTTAGTCTCTGGCGGAGGCGAAAAACTCGTGACTCTGGTCATGCAATGTTAAAGATAGGAAATTTACGCCCATTTCTGCAAATCCATCAGAATTGCACCGATCGGGCTCGACCCGCCGCCCCTAGCTGTTGGGCCGTCGCGTGGAAAGCTCCGGGACCCTTTAGGGTCGGCTCCCAGTGCCCATGGTCATGTAGGCGGGGGGGGGGACGGGGTTTGGACGGCCGTGGGGGGCTCCAGGACGCCCGTGGGGGGCTCCAGGACCTCGGCAGCACCTACCAGCAGCACCCGGGGCACTTCCACGCACAGGACTTAGCTCCAGAACCAAGGCAGCACCCGCCAGGGACCGGGGCTGCCTCCCGCGGCCGTGTCGGGGCTCCAGGACCTCGGCAGCACCCGCCAGCAGCACCCGGGGCACTTCCACGCACAGGACTTAGCTCCAGAACCAAGGCAGCAGCCGCCAGGGACCGGGGCTGCCTCCCGCGGCCGTGTCGGGGCTCCAGGACCTCGGCAGCAACCGCCAGCAGCACCCGGGGCACTTCCACGGCCAGGACTTAGCTCCAGAACCAAGGCAGCACCTGCCAGGGACCGGGGCTGCCTCCCGCGGCCGTGTCAGGGCTCCAGGACCTCGGCAGCACCCGCCAGCAGCACCCGGGGCACTTCCACGCACAGGACTTAGCTCCAGAACCAAGGCAGGGACCGGGGCCCTCCCGCCCGGGACCTCGGGCAACCGCTGCCGGGGCTCCTTCCACGCACAGGGCCGTGTCAGGGCTCCAGGACCTCGGCAGCAGCAACCGCCAGCAGCACCCGGGGCACTTCCACGGACAGGACTAGGCTCCAGAACCAAGGCAGCACCTGCCAGGGACCGGGGCTGCCTCCCGCGGCCGTGTCGGGGCTCCAGGACCTCGGCAGCACCCGCCAGCAGCACCCGGGGCACTTCCACGCACAGGACTTAGCTCCAGAACCAAGGCAGCACCCGCCAGGGACCGGGGCTGCCTCCCGCGGCCGTGTCGGGGCTCCAGGACCTCGGCAGCACCCGCCAGCAGCACCCGGGGCACTTCCACGGCCAGGACTTAGCTCCAGAACCAAGGCAGCAGCTGCCAGGGACCGGGGCTGCCTCCCGCGGCCGTGTCAGGGCTCCAGGACCTCGGCAGCAACCGCCAGCAGCACCCGGGGCACTTCCACGGCAGGACTTAGCTCCAGAACCAAGCAGCACCTGCCAGGGCAGCGGGGCTGCCTCCCGCGGCCGAGTCGGGGCTCCAGGACCTCGGCAGCACCCGCCAGCACCATGGCAGCACCAGGACCTCGGCAGCACCCGCCAGGGACCGGGGCACTTCCACGGCCGTGTCAGGACCAGGACCTCCAGCAACCAAGCAGCACCCGGGGCACTTCCACGCACAGGACTTAGCTCCAGAACCAAGGCAGCAGCAGGGACCGGGGCTGCCCGGGGCTGCCTCCCGCGGCCGTGTCAGGGCTCCAGGACCTCGGCAGCACCCGCCAGCAGGGTCCCGGGGCACTTCCACCGGACTTAGCACCAAGCAGCACCCAGCGGCTCGGACTTCCCCGCCAGGCCCTTCACCCGGGGCACTTCCACGGACAGGACTTAGCTCCAGAACCAAGGCAGCACCCGCCAGGGACCGGGGCTGCCTCCCACGGGCCGTGTCAGGGCTCCAGGACCTCGGCAGCAAGTGCCAGCAGCACCCGGGGCACTTCCACGTCACAGGACTTAGCTCCAGAACCAAGGCAGCAGCCGCCAGGGACCGGGGCTGCCTCCCGCGGCCGTGTCAGGGCTCCAGGACCTCGGCAGCACAGCAGCACCACTTCCACGCAGGACAGCTCCAGGGCAGCGTTCCACAGGGACCGGGGCTGCCTCCCGCGGCCGTGTCAGGGCTCCAGGACCTCGGCAGCACCTGCCAGCAGCACCCGGGGCACTTCCACGCACAGGACTTAGCTCCAGAACCAAGGCAAGGCAGCACCCGCCAGGGACCGGGGCTGCCTCCCACGGCCGTGTCCCTCCAGGACCTCGGCAGCAACTGCCAGCAGCACCCGGGGCACTTCCACGCCGGGCTCCTCCCACGGCCCCAAGGCAGCACCCGCCAGCAGCACCCGGGGCACCCTCCACGGGGTCCCGAGGCAAAGGGCTCCAGGACCAAGGCAGCACCTCCCAGCCCGGCAGCACCCGGGACCCCTTCCTCCCGCGGCCGTGTCCCTCCAGGACCTCGGCAGCAACTGCCAGCAGCCGGGGGCACTTCCACGGAAGATCGCGATGCGGCCACCTCCACCCCGCCTACGAGGCTCCCCTGCCGGCCTGAGCCTCGGCCACAAGTCCTCGAGAGAGACTTCCGTCGTTTCGTCTCGTTCGAAAAACCCTGCTGGCGAAAATCCCCGCGAACCTCCCCGTTGTCCTGCGGGGGTCGGGTGCCGAAGGGGGCGAGGCGCCGGTTCGGGCCGGGGAACCCCCGCCGCCGCCCGGCTGGAGCCTTCGGATCGCGCCCTTGTCGGACTTCCGCAGGCGGGGCCTCGGTGGCTATGGTCATCCAATGTAAAAGATAGGCTACATGACCATGCTTTTTGTAAAACTTAGTCTCTGGCGGAGGCGAAATCGTGACTATGGTCATCGTGACTCTGGTCATGCAATGTTAAAGATAGGATAGGAAATTTACGCCCATTTCTGCAAATCCATCAGAATTGCACCGATCGGGCTCGACCCGCCGCCCCTAGCTGTTGGGCCGTCGCGTGGAAAGCTCCGGGACCCTTTAGGGTCCAGGCAGTGCCCATGGTCATGTAGGCGGGGGGGGGGGGGGGGGTTGGGACGGCCGTGTCAGGGCTCCAGGACCTCGGCAGCAACCGCCAGCAGCACCCGGGGCACTTCCACGCACAGGACTTAGCTCCAGAACCAAGGCAGCCAGAGTCCAGGAACCCTGCCAGCAGCCAGGGACCGGGGCTGCCTCCCGCGGCCGTGTCAGGGCTCCAGGACCTCGGCAGCACCCGCCAGCAGCACCAGGGGCCTTCCACGGCCGCAGACCGCCAGGCACCAGGGCTCCTTCCACGGCAGCAGCCGGCAGCACCCGCCAGGGACCGGGGCTGCCTCGGCGGCCGTGTCGGGGCTCCAGGACCTCGGCAGCACCCGCCAGCACCCGGGGGCTGCCGCCCACGGCCGTGTCTTAGCTCCAGGACCAAGGCAGCACCCGCCAGGGACCGGGGCACCTCCCACGGCCGTGTCAGGGCTCCAGGACCCACCAGCAGCACCCGGGGCACAGGGACTCCCAGAACCAAGGCAGCAGCCACCGGGGCTGCCTCCCGCGGCCGTGTCAGGGCTCCAGGACCTCGGCAGCAACCGGACCGCAGCACCCCTCGCCTCCAGCACAGCCCCGGGGCACTTCCACGCAACTTAGCTCCCAGAACCAAGGCAGCAGCCGCCAGGGACCGGGGCTGCCTCCCGCGGCCGTGTCAGGGCTCCAGGACCTCGGCAGCACCACCAGCAGCACCCGGGGCACTTCCACGCACAGGACTTAGCTCCAGAACCAAGGCAGCACCCGCCAGGGACCGGGGCTGCCTCCCGCGGCCGTGTCAGGGCTCCAGGACCTCGGCAGCAACCGCCAGCAGCACCCGGGGCACTTCCACGCGCACAGACTTAGCTCCAGAACCAAGGCAGCACCCGCCAGGGACCGGGGCTGCCTCCCGCGGCCGTGTCAGGGCTCCAGGACCTCGGCCTCGGCAGCAGCAACCGCCAGCAGCACACGGGGCACTTCCACGCACAGGACTTAGCTCCAGAACCAAGGCAGCACCCGCCGGGGACCGGGGCTGCCTCCCGCGGCCGTGTCGGGGCTCCAGGACCTCGGCAGCACCCACGCCAGCAGCACCCCGGGCACTTCCACGCGACACCCGAACTCGCAAAGGTGTCCCAGGCCCAGCCACCCCGCCTACGAGGCAACCGGAACCTGGAAGGTGAGCGATCGGCCACAAGGACTCGAGCCTACTTCCCTGCCGGCCTGAGCCTCGGCCACAAGTCCTCGAGAGAGACTTCCGTCGTTTCGTTCGAAAAACCCTGCTGGCGAAAATCCCCGCGAACCTCCCCGTTGTCCTCGGGGGGTCGGGTGCCGAAGGGGGCGAGGCGCCGGTTCGGGCCGGGGAACCCCCGCCGCCGCCCGGCAGGAGCCTTCGGATCGCGCCCTTGTCGGACTTCCGCAGGCGGGGCCTCGGTGGCTCGTATGGTCATCCAATGTAAAAGATATGGTCATCCAATGTAAAAGATAGGCTACATGACCATGCTTTTTGTAAAACTTAGTCTCTGGCGGAGGCGAAAAACTCGTGACTCTGGTCATGCAATGTTAAAGATAGGAAATTTACGCCCATTTCTGCCAAATCCATCAGAATTGCACCGATCGGGCTCGACCCGCCGCCCCTAGCTGTTGGGCAGTCGCGTGGAAAGGACCGGGACCCTTTAGGGTCGGCTCCCAGTGCAGGGGTCCATGTAGGGCAGCAAGGGGGGGGTAAACGGGGCTTGGACGGCCGGGGCAGGGCTCCACGACCTCGGCAGCACCCGCCAGCAGCACCCGGGGCACTTCCACGCACAGGACTTAGCTCCAGAACCAAGCAGCACCGCCAGGGACCGGGGCTGCCTCCCGCAGGTGTCAGGGCTCCAGGACCAAGGCAGCACCCGCCAGGGACCGGGGCTGCCTCCCACGGCCCAGGCAGGGCTCCACCGGGGCTGCCTCCCGCGGCCGTGTCTGGGCTCCAGGACCTCGCAGCACCCGCCAGCAGGACCGGGGCACTTCCACTTCCGAAGGCCGGCCGTGTCAGGGCTCCAGGACCTCGGCAGCACCCGCCAGCAGCACCCGGGGCACTTCCACGCACAGGACTTAGCTCCAGGACAAGGCAGCAGCCGCCAGGGACCGGGGCTGCCTCCCGCGGCCGTGTCAGGGCTCCAGGACCTCGGCAGCACCCGCCAGCAGCACCCGGGGCACTTCCACGCACAGGACTTAGCTCCAGAACCAAGGCAGCACCCGCCAGGGACCGGGGCTGCCTCCCGCGGCCGTGTCGGGGCTCCAGGACCTCGGCAGCACCCGCCAGCAGCACCCGGGGCACTTCCACGCACAGGACTTAGCTCCAGAACCAAGGCAGCACCCGCCAGGGACCGGGGCTGCCTCCCGCGGCCGAGGCAGGGCTCCAGGACCTCGGCAGCACCCGCCAGCAGCACCCGGGGCACTTCCACGCACAGGACTTGGCTCCAGAACCAAGGCAGCACCCGCCAGGGACCGGGGCTGCCTCCCGCGGCCGTGTCAGGGCTCCAGGACCTCGGCAGCAACCGCCAGCAGCACCCCGGGCACTTCCACGACCCGCTCCAGATCGCCAGGGACCGGGGCTCCTCCCGCGGCCGTTCGGGCCCAGGACCTCGGCAGCAACCGCCAGCAGCCCCGGGGCACGTGGAAGGTGGCGATCGGCCAACTCCACCCCGCCCGAGGCTCCCCTGCCGGCCTGAGCCTCGGCCACAAGTCCACGAGAGAGACTTCCGTCGTTTCGTCTCGTTCGAAAAACCCTGCTGGCGAAAATCCCCGCGAACCTCCCCGTTGTCCTGCGGGGGTCGGGTGCCGAAGGGGGCGAGGCGCCGGTTCGGGCCGGGGAACCCCCGCCGCCGCCCGGCTGGAGCCTTCGGATCGCGCCCTTGTCGGACTTCCGCAGGCGGGGCCTCGGTGGCTATGGTCATCCAATGTAAAAGATAGGCTACATGACCATGCTTTTTGTAAAACTTAGTCTCTGGCGGAGGCGAAAAACTCGTGACTCTGGTCATGCAATGTTAAAGATAGGAAATTTACGCCCATCTACATGACCATGTGCAAAGACCATCAGAAAGCTTGCACCGATCGGGCTCGACCCGCCGCCCCTAGCGTTGGGCCGTCGCGTAAAGCTTACATGACCAGAGTCCAGGACCTCGGCAGCAGCTCCCAGGGACCGGGGCTACCTCCCGGCGGCCGGGTCAGGGCTCCAGGACCTCGGCAGCACCGCCAGCAGCACCCGGGGCACTTCCACGCAGGACTTAGCTCCAGGACCTCGGCAGCAGCCGCCAGGGACCGGGGCTGCCTCCCGCCCGTGTCAGGGCTCCAGGACCTCGGCAGCACCCGCCAGCAGCACCCGGGGCACTTCCACGCACAGGACTTAGCTCCAGAACCAAGGCAGCAGCTTACCGGGGCTGCCTCCCGCGGCCGTGTCAGGGCTCCAGGACCTCGGCAGCACCCGCCAGCAGCACCCGGGGCACTTCCACGGCCAGGACAGGACTTAGCTCCAGAACCAAGGCAGCAGCCGCCAGGGACCGGGGCTGCCTCCCGCGGCCGAGGCAGGGCTCCAGGACCTCGGCAGCACCCGCCAGCAGCACCCGGGGCCACTTCCAGCACCAAGGCAGCAGCTGCCAGGGGCCTTAGCTCCAGAACCCAGGCAGCACCCCGCCAGGGACCGGGGGGCTGCCTCCCGCGGCCGTGTCTTAGCTCCAGGACCTCGGCAGCACCCGCCAGGGCACCCGGGGCTCCTCCACAGCGGCCGTGTCAGGGCTCCAGGACCTCGGCAGCACCCAGCCAGCAGCACCTTAGCTCCAGGGCAGCTTCCACCGGGGCTGCAGGACTTAGCTCCAGGACCTCGGCAGCAGCTCCAGCCAGGGACCGGGGCTGCCTCCCGCGGCCGTGTCAGGGCTCCAGGACCTCGGCAGCACCCGCCAGCAGCACCCGGGGCACTTCCACGCACAGGACTTAGCTCCAGAACCAAGGCAGCACCCGCCAGGGACCGGGGCTGCCTCCCGCGGCCGAGGCAGGGCTCCAGGACCTCGGCAGCACCCGCCAGCAGCACCCGGGGCACTTCCACGCACAGGACTTGGCTCCAGAACCAAGGCAGCACCCGCCAGGGACCGGGGCTGCCTCCCGCGGCCGTGTCAGGGCTCCAGGACCTCGGCAGCAACCGCCAGCAGCACCCGGGGCACTTCCACGACCCGACTTAGCTCCAGAACCAAGGCAGCACCCGCCAGGGACCGGGGCTGCCTCCCGCGGCCGTGTCGGGGCTCCAGGACCTCGGCGGCAACCGCCAGCAGCACCCGGGGCACACACCCGACTCCCCCTCCCCCCGAGAGAGACTTCCGTCCTTACAGAACTTTCGTCTTCCGGTTCGAAAAACCCTGCTGGCGAAAATCCCCGCGAACCTCCCCGTTGTCCTCGGGGGGGTCGGGTGCCGAAGGGGGCGAGGCGCCGGTTCGGGCCGGGGAACCCCCGCCGCCGCCCGGCTGGAGCCTTCGGATCGCGCCCTTGTCGGACTTCCGCAGGCGGGGCCTCGGTGGCTATGGTCATCCAATGTAAAAGATAGGCTACATGACCATGCTTTTTGTAAAA
>NW_024475443.1:0-4894 GCF_017654505.1 Polyodon spathula | reverse complement strand
ATTCCTTCAGTCATATTAGTTATGTGGACCTGTGTATCAAACGTGGTATCTAAACGCTGATAAAAGTAAATGCATTTCAATGCGATGAACATTTTTAATCAAAACAGTCATTTTGGAAGACAATTGGTATAAACCAATACATTATTCACTGCTGACATGCATGTGCAGTATACATATATAGATAGTAATATGTACACAAATAATACATACATGCATATCAACATACACACGCGTATGCTGTTATATTCGAGATGGATACTTTCTTACTGTCTGATCTAAAATGCACATTTAAATAATTCATTCTGGCGTGATTATTACTCTTATTCAATTAATAGAAGCAGAGCTTTTGTACAATAGTATTTTATATAGGCATGTATTTATAGCAACACAGCGAAATACACTAAAGCATTTTTATGTGTTTTTTCATTAGGAAACACCTGAAATTAAACATTCTGCATATAAATTGCGTGTTTGTGCTTGAATTGTGCCTAAGGTTAGTAACGACCAGTACAAAAGAGCAAACCATTTCTATTTTTTCCAAGAATGCAATATAACAGCAACGTCTTTATTTATATTTTATAAAAATTACAACTACAGTAAACTGTTTTTTCATTTTATAGAAAGCAACTGGAATGGAAAGATTAATATGCGAGCTAAGACGGCTGAGGACCTCGTTTAATGGAGCACAATGTGTGCCTTTTTACGGCAGCTAGACAATGGTAAGAAATTCACAAGAGAAAAAATGCTGCCTTCTAAACATTTGAGACTGTAGGAGAAGACCTTCAGAATATAAAACATTTCATAAAAAAATGAAACTGCAGTTATTTGTGCCCGGCATTCGAAATATTGAATGATAAATGAGTAATGCATTCCGATCTTATTAGACAAAGCAATGGCTGAAATGAACTGTCCTTTATGAAGAAAAAAAATGACCTCTCTGTATTATAAAGTTGTCGAACAAGCCAAAAACACAATGCGATTCGTGGCTTGGTGTGAATTTTAATCTTTAACCAAAGCGAGGTTCATAATGAAGTTTATTTTCCATATCGCGGCACGATGTGTAAAACCGACTGATCACGGCTAAAGCGGCCGGACTAAACCGCGTCAAACCCGGACTGAAAACTGTAAACACACCGCTGTACGTCGGAAACCTTCAGGAACACTTGCTGGAGGCTATTTCCGGCTGAAAATAATAATAATAAAAAAAACTTAAGGCAAAATCCACTTCACGAGATGAAGAATAGCTAAAGCTATTATTAAACAAACAACTAGTTATATATTTCAACATAAACTGTAGGTAATGATTTTCTTTGTTGTTTTTCAACAGACACAAATAGCGCACTGATTGTTCATCAACTACAGATGTTATTTCAAAAAGTAGGAGGAAAACGTGTAAGTTAACATTTAACAATAATAATTTATGAATAATATTAATAATAATCGCGGCTACTCCTATCATAAAATTACATTTTCGCTCTCCCAGTTAGAAAATCGAACGCGATTAGAAAAAAACGTTGCTATGGCCAGTTCATAAAACACGTTCACATTTTTTGCATTAAATAATAATGATTATTTAATAGACCATATTCATAATACGATTGTTATTATAATTAGCATCACTTATTATTATTAGTCATTCATTTTCAATTCAAAACCCTTCAGTAAATGTGTGCTAATTGTTGAAATGATAAACGATGACTCCTAAATGTAAGGTTCTACTAGATATTATTTTATTATTATTATTATTATTATATTATTATTGTTGTTGTAAAACAGATTACACATGCACGATATAAATATAAACGGGTGAATATGGAATTTATATATTTTTAATGTTGATATTTTTTAAGTAAACTGCGACCGCTACGTCAATCAAGTGATCGCATAAACAAAACCTTATGTGTGACTGTATATTTTTCAAATGCAATAGGTGTAGTTTTGAAAATTGTGTTTGCTAACCAGCAATAAAAACGCAACGTTTTTGTAAAGCTTAGAAAATACATTTTAGCAACAGCAACCAAAAATATAACAGGGAACATTATAACTATTTATATGCATAAACTGAAGAAAGATCAAAAGCAACAGCCAGTGGTAATGCAAGCTGAGTGCTGCTCGCGTAGCAAAACTAGTTTATTAACAACGAAAACAAGATTATACATATCGTTTGATCCTATAATTATACGTGCGTATTACATCCATAACCCCACTCTTAAATACACATAAATAAATACTAAATGAATGACCTTCAATAAGACGTACGTTGTTGTTCACTACATAATAAACGGATCATAAAACCAATTAGTATTGGTTTATATTTTATATACACTTCATGTGGATAGGATATACCAAATTTAGTAACACGTCATTGTGCACAAATCGTTCTTTAGTGGAGCTTCAGATGGTCGGTGATAACTATTGGTTCCAAGCACGGTCATAAACCACCGTCTCTCTCTCTCTCCTCTCTCGCTCTCCTCTCCTCTCGCTCTCTGTTTGTTTAGAGAGGTAGGTAGGGCCCATCTCCCTCTCTCTCTCTACCCTGATCAGCTCGTGCCACTCAACTCTGGGGGGTAAACACGCTCGCCCATTGGACAAATCCCTGCATGCTAATGAGCTCGTGCTTCTTGCCCAGGGGTAAACAGGCCTCCCGATTGGCTGCTGCGCTGCACCAATAGCTGATCAGCTGGAGTAAACTGGACAGAGTGGCGGGCGCCCAATTCAAGCTTTCCCATTGCGCAGCTCAACCTGCGCAGATTTTAAAGGCACTGTATTTGTGAGCCGCTCACGTGGTGCAATGTAATAGGGTGTGCACGGCGCTGCTGTGTTTATCCTGAACTATCGGCCTAAGGAGCTCATAACCCTGAATATTCTTTAGCTTCCACTCATTTAGTCATATCATCAATCATACGTAGAGATAATTTTGTGTAATACGTTGCAATCAGTTTTAAATGTTTTTTTTTTTGTTTTATCCTAAGTATTGTCCTAAGGTACATAACCAAATTGGGGAGTCATCTACGCCATCACAGGTAAACATTCCTAAGGTCCCTTTGCTCATGGGTCACGCTTACACATAGCTCGTTCTAGAAGATGGTGGCCACGTAGGGTGTGTGGCGTATTGCGACGACTTTGAAGTAGTGATACGTCCAAATGTTGTTACCCATTTCAAATGCAGCGCTTATAAATACACACGTGAATCCAGGCAGGGGAGTGGGGGCACAAACTCTGGTTTAAAAGTAAAACTCGTACAGGCACGGTGTGATCGTGAATATCATAATGCATTCAACCAGTAATGAGATTATATGGAATACACGGTAGTTTGAAGCCTTGCCAATAAAAGCAATTCAGATTAATGCAATCACACCAGCTAAACTTTATTGACTTTTTATATGCATTCTACCTAATGAGATTGTATTTTTATTCATTCATACATGCATTCATTATTTCCACCGAGAGACACTGATCATCCCACACTTGGGAGAGCTGTGCTTCTCTTGTGAGACTGTTGCCTTATTTACAAAGCTTTATGATGGGAGTTATCAATAAAATACTGTTTATGTATTGTATTTGGCTTTAAAATGGCCATGGACATCAACATTTACTTTTATTATTCAGAAAAACATTATTTAATTTAAAAGGAGTTTGAACTTTGTAAATGGGACCCCATTCAATGTGTATTGACAGACTGCGACTTGTGTAAGACATACCGAAATACTTGCAAACACTTTTTAAAAAAAATTTAAAATAGTTAATTACTTCACACCCTTCCCTATTCAATGCTGCATGCCTGTCTGTAACCAACTTTCTCTGGAATAATTGCGCGTGAGGTTGGTTGGAAAGGTGGTAATTCAACCTGCGGTTACAGCCGCATATGAGCATCCCGACGCTGGCTGGCAGCATGATGTTATGGGGATGTTTCTCATCAGCATGGACTGGGGCACTTATCAGGATAGAAAGGAAAATGAATGGAAAAAAGTACAGAGAAGTCCTTGAATGGAGGTACAGATGCAGTGTACATGTTATTACAACAAGGTTTTTTGTGGATGTTAACAAAAAGTTTTATTTTGAGAGAGAGAGATAGAGAGAGAGAATGATAATTGTATTTCCATGGTTTAGGGACTCTTTCCAGGTTATACTTTGTAACCAAAGAGAAGGAACAGATTACGATTTTCCATCCCCCTTATATGCTGTAACGCATGACCTCTTGGTAAAAGAGTGCAGCTGCCTTTACAATCGCCAGCTGCTACATTGTTTCCCTTCCGGGTCAATACATTATTGCAACAGAGTCTCGCCCGAATTCTGAATGACCGACCCTTCAGCCTGGGGGAAAGAACTGTCAGGTCAGCCTGTCCAGGGAACTCTGTTCTCACTGCTTAGCGTCCTCACAGGTCTGGAGGGAGATTTACAACCAAGAATCACTGTATTTCTGTCACATTTATATATAAATTTTTGTAACATGGAATTGATTCTAAAATAAAAAGTGGTCGAGACATAGCGTGGGTTTATACTAAGATTACTGACTTGCGGAGTGAGTCTGTCTGTCTGTCTGTCTGTCTGTCTGCACACTACATGGTACACATGCATCTTCTGATGGGCTTGTCCAATATTGTGATAAATAAAACTTTGCTAAGAAGCTTCTTTAGTGTAAATCTAAGACACTTGATTGAGAGTCAGTCTGTCTGACTCATTTTACAGCTATCGGCAAACACAAAGTTACAAACTGACAGTCGCTACATTTCAGGCTATTGGATGAATACTTTATTTAATTAATATATAATATTTAGTTAAAATGTACATGTAGAAGGGTGGTGGGTAATTCACTGACAAAGGAGACAGACAGGTGGATTTGGCAACACCGCACAGGTGCCCAGTTTTATTTCAGGGTGCTGTTTTTAAGTTT
>NW_024475442.1:0-18000 GCF_017654505.1 Polyodon spathula | reverse complement strand
ATCCCGCAGATGGCGCTGTGGGTCCGTGGTCTGCTTTACCAATGATGGTAAACAGAGCCACGGGAATACCAAGCGATGGTACACAATACCGGCGCCTTGCAGGTGCTCAAAGAAATAATAATGAAAACAGAAGGCAAAAATAACAAGGGAAAAAATAACACAATAACAAAACTACAAATAAAAGGTGCTGCACTCTGCAGCAATATCCCAGTCGCCACTGCCCGCGTGACCTGGATCTCCGTCCTACGCTGCCGGCTACCTAGCCTGCTCTGTTGTATTTTATTAAGGGGTCTGCCCAAGGGTTCCCCTCCCTCACTGTCTCACTGTGACACTTTCGTGTCTTTTTCTCTCCCGGCTAATTCTCGGTCCGCGACCAGCGTTTCGGCACTCTCAGCGCGTCTATAAGGGCAGACGTGAGGAAACAGCAGAGCGTTATTTTATAGGACCAACAATCTCCCAAGACTCACCTCTCAGCCATTCAGAGAGGGGGAAAGTCCACACACCCACTTTCCCACCTCCCCGTGTCACTGCCATGACTCACAGGTGGTTGTTGGGCGACTGCCGCCCTCTTCCTGCAGCCCGTGAACACGCCAGCAGAGTCAGTCAGTCTTTAGTGTAAATCTAAGACACATGATTGAGAGTCAGTCTGTCTGACTCATTTTACAGCTATCAGCAAAACTCATTTACAACAGTTCTCTGTCTGACTCATTTTACAGCTATCAGCAAACACAAAGTTACAAACTGACAGTTCTTTTTCCGCAGAGACTGCAGGTGCTACCAATGATGATCTAATTACCGAACTGCCAGGTAAGTATGAAAATTAATCAATTAGGAGACGTTTTTTATCCAAAGCGACTTACAGAGACTAGGGGGGGTGAACTATGTATCAACAACTGCTGCTGCAGAGTCATTTCCAATAGGATCTTGGTGTAACACAAAGTTACAAATTTACAGTCACTACATTTCAGGCTATTGGATGAATACCGTGTGTAGTTTATATATTTAAAACATGTACATTAACTATATATTTCTTTTTCACCAGAGTCTGAAGCTGCTCCCAATAATACTCTAATTACCGAACTGCCAGGTGAGTCTGTCTGAGAAGCTGTCTGTCTGTCTGTATCTTACATGAACGCTGTAAACTTGTCTAATATTGATGACATTTTGCTAAGTACCTTCTTCAGCTCAAGTTATCAGAATCGGACTCTGGTGTCCAGGTTTATTGATCAAATGCACTGTCTGCTACACCAAAGCTCCATGGCTTTATTTATGAAGCAGATCTGTGTAACTTTATCTCTCAGCTCAGTCAGGTAGCAGACATTACAGTTGCAGATTAATGCATTTACAAATGGAAGAGTATTGGACTCTTTCAAACTGTAAGGAAAATAATGTTCAATAAATCATTGTATTGGTGCTAGAAGGCCTTGCATAAATAATAAAATGGTATCTTTTTGCTGGCTGGTGACACGGGTGCCCAGCTCTTTGAAACTGTAAAGAACTAAACTGTCCAGGCAATGCCTTTGCTCATCCAGCCCTTGCCTATAGATACACCATACCTACCAGAGACTGTCCCCCCTGCATCTGTTCTGCACACACTCTCACCTCTTTCAATGTCTCAAGGGTTAAGGACATTCTCCTGTAAAATTATACTGAAATCGTTTTAGCTTCTGAGGGCAGAATTACAACAACAAGGAGCAATACATCCGTTTCTTAGCATCAGATATGTGAGAGATTGTCAATTGTATTGATGTATTTCATTCATTATTTAGCATCAGATATGTGGGATAATATCAGTTGTATTGAGGTATTTCATCTGTCATTTAGCATCAGATATGTAAGAGATTGTATTGAGATATTTGTTGGAATATCCCGTGAGGTTATGTATGCCTCTTTACACAAAGTAGACTTCAGCATCAACATGTTTAAAATGTGTGTATATAGAGAGTGCTCCTATATTAATTCTTCAAGCATTTCTCTCTTTAAATTGTGGATTTTTGTAATAATAAAGTTTTTAGTATTGGTGCTGCAGGCGTGTATGTAGGGATTGACAGCCTGAGGCAACTAATGCACAGACTGAGACTGTGCTTGACATCGTGCTAGTGGTCTTTTCTAATGTGCTTTTAAAAATATAGAACTCATTATTTCTTTTCAAAAAGGATCTGCGGCTGATAATTATTACTCAACTGCTGTAACACCAGGTGAGCTTTCTTTTCAATTCTTATACCAGAACTATGGAAACAGATTTAAAAATAAAAACAGATGACACCATTAGTGCTGTGCAGTACACAGCTATGGTGTAATGTGCTTTTATCAGATTATTAACAGTTTTCTAGAATTAGCAGCTGGATGAAATCTTCAAGTTATATTATAGGATATCTATATATATAAATATCTTTATCTATAGATTACCTCAATATATTTATATAGACGGTATATATTATTATTATATATATATATATATATATATATATATATATATATAATATATACTTCTATATGAGCCTCGGTATATAAAATATCGTATTTCAGGGTATTTCCAAATGCCTTGTAAACCCATGTTCTCGTAACATCCATTTAGACAAAAGAGTATCCACATGGGTGATTATCTTTCTCCATAAGGGCTCTGGGGCTAATGACACACATGAATATAGAACTGACACCCAGGAGGCGTGAGACCTTCGCTGTGTATATTATGGATATACTGATATAGGCACTTACCATACCGTATTACACTTAAAACTAACATTTTGATATTTGCAATATTCCGTAATGGTATCCCTTGTTACTATGAGTGTGTGTGTGTATATATATATATATATATATATATATATAGATATATATATATATATATAACTATCTATAATATATATTATATATTGATATGTATACTATAATTGAAAAGGTGTACAATAATGAAACAACTTAAACACTTAACAGGTTTTTTGTTGGATGTTCCCAAAAGGTTTGACGGGGAGTGAGAGAGAGAGAGAAATAGAGAGAGAATATGATATTTGTTTTTCCATGGTTTAGTGGCTCCTGAGATGTCTAGTCATTTTCAAGGACAATTGAATCCAGCAGACATCGTGTTTGGACCGTGTAGTGTTACCTGTGGTAAGTACAAAGAGCAGGGATCATATACTGTAGAACTGATGTAACCTCAGATTCAGACACTACCTTGAATGTGAATTCAACACAGATTCAGACACTACCTTGAATGTGAATTCAACACATATTCAGACACTACCTTGAATGTGAATTAAACACAGATTCAGACACTACCTTGCATGTGAATTCAACACAGATTCAGACACTACCTTGCATGTGAATTAAACACAGATTCAGACACTACCTTGAATGTGAATTCAACACAGATTCAGACACTACCTTGCATGTGAATTAAACACAGATTCAGACACTACCTTGAATGTGAATTAAACAGATTCAGACACTACCTTGAATGTGAATTCAACACAGATTCAGTCACAACCTTGAATGTGAATTAAACACAAAATTCAATAATTAAGCCATTTATATTTACTGACTGCTTAAAGATTAAAACAAAACACCCTCCTTCATCTTTTACTGGCAGTGATTGTATTTTGAAATATTGTCAAATGGATTTCTTGGTTTATTTCTGTGTTTCCACGTTTGGTCCCCACAGTTTAATGTGTTCTCCCAGGCAGCTGTGCATGCTGATATCCGGTCAGCCAGTAGCATGCAGTATCAGTGGGCTAGTGCTGGCGTGTTCAAGCGAACACTCCTCAGAGTCACTGGGGTGCACAGTTAATCACTTGACTGTGAAGCTTGCTCATTGGATAACTGATTCAGGGTCAAGACCCTGCCTGTTAATGCTAGGAAAGCTAAGTCTTTTGTAAACTGTTGTTTTTCACTAGGAATTGGAGTTCAACAAACTCTAAGAACTAAGGGCTGCCCTGGAAATCAAAAACAATGTGTTTTAGGCGTAAATGAGTGTAAAAGGGACCCAGATTGTGGTTGTAAGTATTGAAAGAATGATTTCAAGTAACTGGCATAACAGTAAGGGATGAAAGGATGTCCAAAATATTGTTTTATTTTGAATAAAAGGTATACCTTTATTTAAGATCTGGTACCATTTAGATCAGTATGAACTCTGTGATTGTGTGTGCCTTGTTTTCTGTGTGAGGCAGACGTTATAATCAAGGCTTTAGTCCCTTCTCAGGTCTCTTGGTAGCTTGCTTTTATAAGCCCTATACACAAAACTTCTATTCAATCACTACCTTGAAGGTTATTTTATTAGATTTGAACATTTGATTAAACAGTACTTTGAAGAAATGTGAATACATTAATAAAAAAATGAGAATGCATTAATAAGCTTTTCATCTCTTAAACAGTTGAAAAGCTTGACTGAATTATTCAAAATGAGAATGCATTAATAAACGTATCTTAAACAGTTGAAAAGCTTGACTGAATTGTTCAAAATATTTTTTGGTTTTGTTTTTTTAAACAGTCCAGACAAAGCATTCATTAGCAGCAGTTGTATGATGTCTTGTGAATAGGGCCCTTGACTTCATTGATATGTATGCAAATCTTTCAAAGTTAATACCTTATATGTAGAAAGTTTCCTTGTTCCTTATCACTTGTTGTCCTGCAGGTCAGCCTGGTTACACACACCCTCCCTCCCAATATCACTCCCTCCCACCCAGTATCACTCCCTCCCATATCACTCCATCACTCCCTCCCTCCCAATATCACTCTCTCCCACCCAGTATCACTCCCTCCCATATCACTCCCTCCCTCCCTCCCTCCCAGTATGACTACCTCTCTCCCAGTATCACTCCCTTCCACCCAGTATCTTCCAGTATCTCTCCCTCCCAGTATCACTCTCTTTCGGTATCACTCCCTCCCTTCCAGTATCACTCCCTCTCTCCCTCCCAGTATGACTACCTCCCTCCCAGTAACACTCCTGCCCACCCAGTTTCACTCCCTGTAAGTAGCCCCCTCTCCCTCACATTGTCCAACTGTCGAGACTGAGGATCGCATTTTAGTTTCTGCTTAGTAACTGTATTTTTCCATTATCCAGACGGTTCGGTTGTACCACGTGGCCGCGCCAAAGCTTTGCTTTATTGTGCTACCATCACATCAGGATTCAGGTTTACATACAGATGGCAACGAATTGAGGGTAATAATGTGAGTTGTTTTTCTTTTTTCCTTCTTGTAGAATGCGTCTTGAAAGTATTTGAATTTGACATAATGTTTCCAGATTCTGTCCTGTACACCTGCTCTCTGCGTGCATTTGATTATGATTGCATAGTTTGGATTAAAAGTCACTTTGGCGGTTCGAATTAGCAAAAGTCAATTGAATATTTTAAAATAAAAGTACAGTTCACAATGCGTGACAGTCATTAGCTTTGTTTACAACGAAAACAGAGGTAGCACACTATGATAGACTGAGATCCATGACGTGGGTTTACAACAACTTCAGAATGTTAATAAGGGGGGGCTATGCTACGTTTTGGATGTAAATGCATCATAGAAACTGTACTATAAAGGAACTGCATTGCTTTGAAAAGGCATCCGTTTTGGGTCTGAGAATGTGTTGCAAACAATAACCAGTGAGAACCAGCTCAAACATTTTTCCCTTCTCAATCTCTCTCTCTTTTCCTGGATTATTAGGATGTAGTCTTTTTCCATATTTTAGTTTTCTCCACTAGTTTTATTCTTGATTGTGAAACCTTTTTTTCATTTAATATTCTTCCTGTAATAATAATAATAAAATTGACTCAAATGAATTTAACTTTATGTTGCTTTAACAGGAGCCGTTAACTCTGAAAAATACTCGTTCTGTCATTGAAGTGAGACGAAAGAATTATCCCGTGGATTACCAGTGTGACACTTATGAAAACGATTTGATCACTAGCACAGTACGATTTACTGTGCATCAATCTCCAGGTATGTATACTGGATAAGTGTATACTCAATGTTGAGTAACAGTACAATTTCAGTGCCATTGTGTACATGTGGTGCTTAATAGGGTTTGCAGCATTAAGCTCCAGGTCTTTATTTTCTTTTGCTGTCTGAAGTGAACTGTATTAATAGAAGGTCTTTCATCTAGAACTAATGGGCATGGTGGAAGACGTAGTTATACTAGAACACAGTGCATTGGAAGACGGAGCTCATGCTGAATTGTTTTTTGGTATAGTCCTTCTATTTTTGACCACAGTTCCTTCTGTGTAGTGATTATTGTTTGCAACATCTGTCTGCTACCCGAAGAACTTTGATTTGTTAAAACACCATCACATGACCGGTTATAGTTGGCCATGGCCCCTGACATCCCAAACAGCGGTCTAGATGCACAGCAGCGGTACATATGCGTTTGTCAGAGCTTCTCCTCTCAGAGGCTTTGTGACAGGGCTCCAGGTCTGTAGCCCGCTCACAGTCATTGGTTCTATGTGGCATTGCTGATTTATTTTTCACTGCCACTAAGAGTGATGCGCAGGGGCAGGTTTGTGGTTTCTCTATTGTTTCCCAGATGTTAATGATTCCGTGAGATCTTTTGAAGCCGTAGGGTGGTGTGACAGGACAGCTGCAGGGGTGACGCAGGGCTGGTTTTGGGGGTGGAACCGCATAAATATCTCGCGTTTTCTTTCAAATAGCATATAGTGTATCTATAATCGTCTGTGTGATTTATTTTGATTGCAAATATACATCCTGCCCACTATTACAGTTTTGTACAGGATACATTAGTTTATCTCTAACGTAATCACAGTTTTAAATATAGAGGAGCTATATTCTCGGTTCTGACCCTGGGATGATTCTGCAAGTGATAGCCAGGTCTCTAAGCAGGGACATGCTCAGTATTATCATTAGTCTATCTGTAATGTAATCACAGTTTTACATAGAGACTGTTCATTCTCAGGGTTCGACCCTGGGATCTTCTGCCAAGCTGACAGCAAGGTCTCTAAGTCAGTGCATGTCAGTTTTACAGAAAAAAGTACACAGAAACTGGATGTGTGAGTTATTGAAGAGTAAACCATACGTACATGAAGCAACGTTAATGTATTTTTTACTTCCCCAGAAATATTTATATATTCTGAAGACTCAACAGAACTCAAGTAAATGGGGAAAAAAAAAACACATATTCTTATTATAATGAAGAAACGGATTGCACTGAAATTAGATACATGAAAATAATAACCCAACAGTCGTTTTATTTATTAAAGGATAATATTAAACACATTTTGAGCAAGGAACGGGTATCCAAAAAATAAGGACATCTAATTCTCTTATGAATGGTCTATTGACACCCTATATATATATATATATATATATCGATATATGTAGACGCCGATAGCTAGAAGTAGATGATTAGATAGATAGATGTAGATAGATAGATAGTAGGTTTTGGGTAGATTTTCAGACAGAATAGTAGCGTGGCAACAATGAGTAGTTGAAGGCAGACAGCGTTAGACTGCAACAGTAATGAGTAGATGAAGGCGCAAGCTGTTTATTTTTACAGTAATTCAAGTAATCACAAAGTAAAGTCATAAGTGAGGGAAAGTGAACCGTGAGTCAAAAATTAAAATAAATGATTCTAGGTTTTCTTTTACCCTACCTTTTCTCATGCTATGTCTCTGTCTCCCCCAGACACAACCTTTTGTCAAACTTTTGTCTTCCCCAACCATCCCGGTCTTTTCCCTGCACGCCCTTATTTGCCCTCGCTTCCTCCACCCCCTCCCCCCTGTCTTTCGTGCTAAACCTGCACTCCAATTCCCATCCACACACATCCACATAAAACATGCAACCCCTGCACTCACCCACCACCATGCAAACCCTGCACGCACAAACCACCGTGCAACCCCTGCACACACACAAAAACCATCAACCCTGCACGCACATTACACCATGAAACCCTATAACAACACCACCATGCAACCCCTGCACGCACACACCACCAACCCCTGCAACCCCTGCATGCACACAAACCACAGTGCAACCTGCTGCACCACACCACTGTTGGCAAACCGTGTGACCATGCAACCCTGCACGCACCCACACCACTGTGCAAACCCTGCACTCACAAACCACCGGTGCAACCCCTGCACACACACACCACTGTGCAACCCCTGCACCACAACCCCTGCACACACATGCCACCATGCAAACCCTGCACGCACTTCACCACTGTGCAAACAACCTGCACTCGCAAAACCACAGTGCAACCCCTGCATGCACACACACACTGTGCAAAACCGTGCACCAATGCAACCTACTGTGCACAACCACCATGCATGACCTGCACGGCACCACTGCACTGTGCAAAACACTGCACCAATGACCACCGTGGCAACCACTGCATGCAACATTAAGTGCACCCTGTGCAACCAACCCTGCACACCATGTAACCTGCAACACCCACCTTGCAAACCCTGCACTCACACACCACCATGCAACCCCTGCATGCACACACCACTGTGCAAACCCTGCACTCGCAAACCACCGTGCAACCCCTGCATTCACACACCACTGTGCAAACCCTGCACTCAACCCCTGCAAACCACCATGCAACCCCTGCATGCACAAACCACTGTGCAAACCCTGCACTCACAAACCACCGTGCAACCACTGCATGAACACATTACTGTGCAAACCCTGCACCATGCAACCCCTGCACGCACACACCACCATGCAACCCCTGCAAGCACACACCACCATGCAACCCCCGCACACACACACCACCATGCAACCCCTGCACGCACAAACCACCGTGCAACCCCTGCACGCACACACCACCATGCAACCCCTGCACTCACACACCACTGTGCAAACCCTGCACCATGCAACCCCTGCACACTCACACCACCATGCAACCCCCGCATACACACACCACTGTGCAACCCCTGCATCACCAGAACCATCGGCAACCCCTGATTCACCACACACACTGTGCAGAACCTGACGTACCAAACCACCGTGCCACCCATGCCTGCCCACACCCCGTGCATAACACGTGCACCATGCCAAACCCTGCACGCCACACACCCACTGTGTAAACCATGTGCCCTCACAAAACCACCGTGCAAACGCAGGAACCAACAACGTTACACCATGTGCAAACCCTGCACCTGCACCCCTGCACGTCACAACCCACTGTGAACCCTGCACGCACACACCACCGTGGACAACCACTGCACTCGCACACACACATCAGTGCACCCTGCCCTGCAACACAACACCCTGCATCAAACCCTGCACCCATGCACATGAGAGAAACTCCTGCACGTGCACACCACCGTGCAACCCCTGCATTCACACACCACTGTGCAAACCCTGCACTCAACAAACCACCGTGCAACCCCTGCACGCACACACCACTGTGCAAACCCTGCACCATGCACACACCTGCACATGCACCCCTGCACGCACACACCACTGTGCAAACCCTGCACCATGCAACCCCTGCACGTACAAACCACCGTGCAACCCCTGCACGCACACACCACCATGCAAACCCTACACGTACACAACATGCAACCCCTGCACACACACACCACTGTGCTAACACGCACACACTGTTGCGAAAAGCCTGCCTGGCACAGAACAACCACTGTGCAAACCATGCAGCACCAACCACTGTGGCAAACCCCTGCCATCACAAAACCACTGTGGCAACCCCCTGCATGCACAAACACGTTGCACCCAGCACACAACAAACACTGGTGCATACCCCTGCACGACGTACAAACCACCGTGTAACGCACTGCACGCATGAAACACCATACGTGGGACAACCACTGCACAATGCAACCACTGAGTTACAAACCTGCGTGAAACCCTGCACGCGCACACCACCATGCAACCCCTGCACGCACACACCACTGTGCAAACCCTGCACTCGCAAACCACCGTGCAACCCCTGCACACACACACACTGTGACCATGCAACCCCCACGGCTGCAAGCACCACCGTTGCAGAACCACTGCCCTCAACGCAACACCGTGCAACCTGCTATGCAGCACACACTAGTGCAAACCCTGCACTCAGCCACCCCTGTGCAAACCACGGCAGAACCAATTACGTGAAACCCCTGAACCATGCAACTCCTGCACTCACACACCACCATGCAACCACTGCATGCACACACCACTGTGCAAACCCTGCACTCACACACCACCATGCAACCCCTGCACGCACACACCACCAAACCCTGCAACCCACTGTGCACCACTGCATGAACAAATTACTGCAAACCCTGCACCATGCAACCCCTGCACGTACAAACCACTGTGCAAACCCTGCCCGCACAAACCACCGTGCAACCCCTGCATGCACACACCACTGTGCAAACCCTGCCCTCACAAACCACTGTGCAAACCCTGCACACAAACCACCATGCAACCCCTGCACGCACACACCACTGTGCAAACCCTGCACGCACAAACCACCATGCAACCCCTGCACGCACACAACCACTGTGCAACCCCTGCACGCACACACCACCATGCAACCCCTGCACACACACACCACTGTGCAAACCCTGCACTCACAAACCACCGTGCAACCACTGCATGAACACACCACTGTGCAAACCCTGCATGCCACACCACCACGCAACCCCTGTACCCCCAAACCATGGTGGCAACCCCTGGACGTGCGTGACAAAACACCCCGCACCACACCCCCACCCACCATGCAACCCCTGAACGCACACGAGTGCCCATGCAACCACTGCCTTCCACGCAACCATACACCGTGCAACCCCTGCACACACACGTGTGTGGGTACTGTGCAAACCACGTGTGTGCCCTGACAACGTCACAAACCACGTGGCAACCCTGCATGCACACCACCAGGTTGCAAACCCTGCACCATGTGCAACCCCTGGCAGTGAACAAATACCAAACCGTGTAACCCACTTCGCACGCAAACACAACACGCAAACTATGCAACCCTGCATCGCACACACCACTGTGCGAAACCTGCACTCACAAACCCCGTGCACCACCTGCATGCCACACACCACTGTGAAATCCGTGCAACACAAATTACCGTGAACCCATGCAACGACGACCACTGTGCCAAACCTGCACAAGCCATGCAACCCACCGTGTAACCACTGCACGCACACACCACCATGCAACCCCTGCACGCACACACCACTGTGCAACCCCTGCACGCACAAACCACCATGCAACCCCTGCATGCACACACCACCATGCAACCCCTGCACACACAAACCACTGTGCAACCCCTGCATGCACAAACCCACTGTGCAAACCCTGCACCATGCAACCCCTGCACGTACAAACCACCGTGTACCCCTGCAAACACCACCATGCAACCCCTGCACGCACATACCACACAACCCATGCACGGCCACGTTGTGACAAACATTACGCGGCATGCACCACGAATGGTTGGTACGTGCACGCAGCACACCCACGTGTGCAAACCTGCTCAACAAAACCATGCAACCCCTGCACGCACACACCACCATGCAACCCCTGCACGCACACACCACCATGCAACCCCTGCACACACACACTACCGTGCAACCCCTGCACGCACACACACACCATGCAACCCCTGCACACACACACCACCGTGCAACCCCTGCACTCACAAACCACCATGCAACCCCTGCAAACACACCGTGCACGTATGACATGCAACTCCTGCACGTACAAACCACCGTGTAAAACCCCTGCCACGCACAAACCACCATCGCAACCCCTGCACGCACACACCACCATGCAACCCCGCCACCACAAACCACCGTGCAAACCCCTGCATGCACCAACCACTGTGCAACCTGCACCTTAGCACACCCTGCACGTACAAAACCACCGTGCATCTTCGCATGCCAACCCCTGCAGCGCTACTAAAGAGCAAACCATAGCAACCCAAACAGCACTGTACCAGTGACACCCTAACCCCTGCACACCACCCACGGCAAACCCGCAACAAACCACCATGCTAAACCCCAAATCACAACACTAGTGCAACCCCTTTACACCAGCCTGCCACCATGCAACCCCTGCACGCACAAACCACCGTGCAACCCCTGCACGCACACACCACCATGCAACCCCTGCACGCACAAACCCACTCAACGTGCAACCCCTGCCTACTCAGCACCACCAGTGCAACTCCCTGCACACAACACACCATGCTGCAAACCCTGCACCATTGCAACCACTGTGCACTCACCCACCACCGTGCAACCACCTGCACACACACACACACCACTGTGCAACCCCATGCACGCACACACCACCATGTAACCCCTGCACGCACACACCACCATGCAACCCCTGCACGCACAAACCACTGTGCAACCCCTGCACGCACACACCACTGTGCAAACCCTGCACTCACAAACCACCGTGCAACCCCTGCACACACACACCACTGTGCAAACCCTGCACTCGCAAACCACCGTGCAACCCCTGCACTCACCCACCACCGTGCAACCCCTGCACTCACCCACCACCGTGCAACCCCTGCACTCACCCACCACCATGCAAACCCTGCACGCACAAACCACCGTGCAACCCCTGCACACACACACACCCATCACCATAGCAATTACAATATATACAATAATAACACAAATATTTATAAGGCGGCGGGGCACCCCATCACAGGTGGCGTTAGAGTTTTTGAGAACTGTAGAAAGGCTGTAATGACACTAAATTAATCTAATCAACAAGAACTATAGGTTCCAATGACCAAGTTGTGTGCCTGTTATGCATGTGTCTTAAATGCCCATGCAACGTTTAATCAAATTCCTGTGAGCCGTTTCAAAGATTTAGCCCGCCTAATACTAGATTCCAGAATCTAGGTCATCATAACGCCCTTAACACCTTGTGTAGGAATGTCCTTACAAAGTTAGTCTCAAGATGGAGCTTACATGTTTGGAATGAACTGCATGTAATGTTTATCTCTATCACTAGATGATTAGAAATCATGCAGGCAACTTTTGTTTGTAATTTTCAACTACTGACATGCTTTCTTTTCCCTAAACAAGCAATTTTTATTTTTTCAGGGTTAGATGAACATGCTTATTCAAAGAAAGGCTCGCAACCCATTTTCATCAGTGTAGGAGTTCTGACCACATTGTGCTGCATTTTCCTTGTATATGAATTGTACAGGTATGTAAAATTAATGTTGTTTTAATGAATGTAATTTAGTGAAAAACACATTTTCAAACTGAGCTGCTATGTCCTCAGTGGACTGTATGGCTGTAAATGTTGTTTTTTTGTGAATCAGTTATTGGTAGAAACCACGGAAATGTAATTATACATCCTTATCCACTGAAATATTCCGCAGTCTAGGAAAAGTTGATATTTTCTATATTTCTGGTGGTAGCAAACTGCAGTCTATCTAAAAATTCTAAAGTATTCATCCCAGCCTATAAAATCTTTAGACTATGGACCCTAATGAAAGCATCTAACAAAAGCACTGGTTATCAATACCAGTCCTTGATTCCCTGATCACTCCAGGTCATTTTTATAAACCAGTTAAACTGTATCTCAAACAGATCTTGCAGCATGCAATCAAAACCTTCTCCATGATTCCCTTTTGTCTTCCACTTTGAATTTAGTAAAATTATGTCGAAACGCTGCAAGGAAATAGATGCAGAGAGCTGCCAAGGCCCATCTGCAGATTCTGCTCCAACCCTGGCACCACAGCCTCAACCTGAGCCAGAACCGGAACCAGAAACTGAGCCTATAGCAGAACCTGAGCCAGAACCAGAACCAGAACCAGAACCTGAGCCGGAACCAGAGAAAGAGCCAGAACCAAAGAAAGAGTCAGAACTGGAACTAGAACCTGAACCGGAACCAGAGGTTGAACCTGAGCCAGAACCGGAACCAGAACCAGAACCAGATACAGAGCATGGTTCTGAGCAGGAGCAAGAAGACTGAGCCTGCTCAAGCATAAATGACTGACACATAGAAAAGTGACTGCAGTACTGATTATGGACTTCCATCGATCCTCTACATAGAAAACAAACTTTCAAACCAAATATACATGTAACCAAAAAAAGCGTACTGTAGTAACTGCTTGATCTGCCTCTCCAGCTATCATATTGAAAACACTTTAAGACAAACATTTTGAAGAACTGATTGGAAAACACTTTAAGACAAAACATTTTGAAGAAACTGATAAATAATATTAATAGTGTGTGTGTGTGTGAGTGTGTGTGTGTGTGTGTTTAAATATGTGCAGTTTGTACTGATAACTTTGCTTAGTCTTTAACAGATATCACATGTATACGTGTCTCATTTAAATATAGAAATCCTTTTGCTAACCCAGTGTGAAATTGCAATGAGATTAGGGTTTACAGACTGATTTCATGGTGCAGATGGAAGCGTTGAAATAGGTGCATTTTACATTCTGCGTGTGCATTATACTTAATATTGGTTTTCTGCACGTGACAACGTTTCACACTGTGTGGAAAAGAAATACCATGATAAGGAACAATAGGAAAAATAAGTTAAAAACGTGTGTCGTGTATGGACCATACCAGGGCATATGTGTAGAGAACAAAACAGTTAATTAAGGTTGCTGTTTTGTAAACAATAACCTTTTTTTCTAGTTTGCGATGGATTGTGTTTTCTGTGATTTTGGCCACTGACGTTTCACTCTGTTTTATAGTGCAATTATGTCATTATTCATTACAGTATTCAGAAATTCATATTTTTGCCTATTGAAATTGTAAAATAATAACAATAGTATACTCTCAATTAAATGCTATTTTGTTTTAAATGTATAAACTAGCTGCTGTAATCTAACAAGCATGCTCACTGTGTGTATGTCATTCACAACAATCAAAGGAATGGAATCTAGAACTATAACACTTTCTACATGATGCACTTGCGTGGCCACCCGGTCATACTGTGAACTGATGTACTGCAGTGTGTGTGTGTGTATATATCTATATCTATCTATCTATCTATCGATCTATTATCTATCTATCTATTAGTTCTCTATCTATATCATCCACATATATATATATATATAAATGTACTGTCAAACTAAATAAAGAACACTCCAGTACCGACGTAGGGCCAGAGTGTTATAAAGATAACTTAAAGGTGCAAACTCAGTACGTCGTGCCCTGTTCAGACGTGCGACTCCTTGTGTTCGCGCCAAAATCATTGCGCATACCCGGGCACCAGGTTTTAACGGGTACCACAAAATAACACCGCCCCTGCTGGTAGAGGTAATGCTGCTAACTGGTTTTGACAGCTGTTTCTCAGAGGTAACTGTACACCGGCAGTTTCCCCTGTAGATTAAAAAAAATAAAAAATTCTCTCTTCCGAGTACAACTACACAGAAGGCAGCCTATTAGCATAACAAGACTGGAAAACGATGACTATTGTGACGTAATGTCTTTGGCCTGTGTTTATTTTTTATTTGAAAGCTCCCTTCAGTAGGAGACGCTACGCGAGAAACTTCCAACTATGCTCTACTACAGTGTTACAAAATTGAAAGTAATACGTTTTGTGGTTACATTCCTAATGTTCACAAATGTTTACGGTGAGACTATTTCAATCGGAGACGCGGATGGTAAGTACTTTGTATAATTAATAGGTCAGGGACTTAGAAAGTGTAATATCCGACGCTGTCCCCTTCACAGGTTAAAAAAAAAAAAAGAAAAAAGAAAGAACTATTTTGTTTTGACACAAAGGCTTTTCCGAACTATGATTTTCAGGTTACGCGTGATACTTAAAATAAATTGTAATTATTTATTTCTGCAGTCGTATGCAAAGGATTTCATCTTTTTTTTTTTTTTTTTTTTTTTTAACGCGAACAACAATTATGTTGTAATTAATTATGTAAAATACCGCCTTTGGTTTTGTTGGGTATTAATAACGTTTGATAATCTAGTTTTATAGGTGTGGTCGGGCGGCGAACCCCCAGTCTTTTATTAATGAATTGCGCTTCCCTTTTTGTGGGAGATGTGCGTCTCATTTCCCGCCTGACACTGGGATGCCTCATGCAGCTTGTTTAATGGGCTGAAGCCGGCCCGTGCTCGCTCCCAAATTCCAGCGCGGATTCAAGCGCAGCAGCTTAGCGAACGCAGTGTATTAGGTTATGATTTATTATTATTATTATTATTTATTATTATTAGTATTATGATTACTCATCGGGATAACTACTTTTCCAAACTGAGGGTTTTTGATTTATGAAAACAATAAGTTGTTTAGTCAATCAGAGTTGTTCATGTATAGTAAAAGAAGTAAATTTTAAATCAAAAATAATTTTTGTGTGTGTGTGTGTGTGTTAATTTAACGCCCACTACTTGCATGATTGGGGTAATAAGTTATTAAATCTACGTTACAGGACATATGTGTATAATTTGAATTATATGGTGTGTGTTGTGTGTGGGTGTATGTATGTTATATCATCCGTCTATCTAGATATATATATATATAGTATATATATATATATATATTGTATATCGATATTTTATAGTTTGATCTGCTTGATTTCTTGAGGATTGACAAAACATCGCCAGACATTTCTTTGAGGATGCAACAACGATAATGGATAATTTCAAAGCATATGGCATGGTTTATTTAGGTTTCCAGAAAGCTCTTGACAAGGTCCAGCATAAAAGATTAATTCTCAAACTAAAAGCAGTAGGGATTCAAGGAAACGCATGTACATGGATTAGGGTGTGGTTAAGATGTAGAAAACAGAATGTATTGATTAGATGAGAAACCTCAGAATGGAGTGTGGTAGCCAGCGGTGTACCACAGGGATCAGTATTAGTAGTAGGTCCTCTGCTATTCCTAATCGACAGTAATGATTTAGATTCTGGTACAGTAAGCAAACTTGTTAAATTTGCAGACGACACAAAAGTAGGAGTGGCAAACACTTGTTGCAGCAGCAAAGGTCATTCAAAGTGATCTAGACAAGATTCAGAACTGGGCAGACACATGGCAAATGACATTTAATAGAGAAAAGTGTAAGGCACTGCACACAGGCAATAAAAATGTGCATTTTAAATATCATATGGGAGATACTGAAATTAAAAGAAGGAATCTATGAAGAAGATCTAGGAAGTTTGTTTGACTCAGAAATGTCTTCATCTAGACAATGTGGGGAAGCTGTAAAAAAGGCCAAATAAATGCTCTGATATGTAGTGAAAAATGTTAAATTTAAATCAAAGGAAGTAATGTTAAAAGTTGACAATGCATTAGTAAGACATCATCTAGAATATGTGTTTAGTTCTGGTCACCTCGCTACAAAAAGGATATTGCTGCTCTAGAAAGAGTGCAAAAAAGAGAGACCAGAACTATTCTGGGTTTAAAAGGCATGTCATATGCAGACTGATTTCACCCACACACAACCCACATCCTAAAAGGTACCCATTGCTAGCCAGTCGACCCAGGGGATTTTTCCCACCCGGGACGTTATCCCACACCCGACCCTAGCCATGTTATCAATTGAAAAAGACATGATGCCCCCTGGACCCCACCCCTCACCTGCATCTGAGGTGTGAACACCCAAACATTGAAAAAGACATTTCATTTTATCAGTCTCTTATATTAAAATTAATAATACATGTCCTAATTATTAATACATTATTTCCAAGTTTTATATTATTATTTTCTAGTATTATGAGTATATTATTATTATTATTATTATTATCTGATATAAACTGCATGTTTTGTTCAAAACGTGTAAGTTAAAAAAGATTGTAAGATTGTGAGCTAGTTTTTGGCCTAGTTTAAGACGTATGTTCAAATGAGGCTTATTTGAAAACGGATATTGGCTGCTGTCACTGTAGTTGCTGTTCTATCTTGATGGCAGTGCGCTGTGTTTATTCGTTTTTAGAAAGGTTTTTCTAATAAGTTTTCTAATGTGACAGTGAAGGTGGAACTCAGGAAAGAACAAAAATGCAGCTTCTGATGACTGAACACCTTACAATAGCCTGCCAGTGATGCTAGAGTCGTATTGATGAATGAGACGCGGAATTCGGCCTGTGCGGATTCAGCCTTTCGTAG
>NW_024475441.1:0-743 GCF_017654505.1 Polyodon spathula | reverse complement strand
CTACCATGTGACTAGATTTCCTCCTGAGAGAGCATAATCACTGTACTGTACTGCTAATATAAATAACAGATTAAGGCATAAAAAAAAATGAAAAAACTAAAATATTTCTGTCACAACGCCAGAGTCAGGCCATGTAACTAGCTCATTACCTAAAACTATTGGAATACCTGTAACTAATAGAATACCTGTAACTAATAGAGTGCCTGTAACTAATAGAATGCCTGTAACTAATAGAATACCTGTAACTAATAGAGTGTCTGTAACTAATAGAGTGCCTGTAGCTAACAGAATACCTGTAACTAATAGAGTGCCTGTAACTAATAGAGTGCCTGTAACTAATAGAATGCCTGTAACTAATAGAATACCTGTAACTAATAGAGTGTCTGTAACTAATAGAGTGCCTGTAGCTAATAGAATACCTGTAACTAATAGAGTGTCTGTAACTAATAGAGTGCCTGTAACTAATAGAGTGCCTGTAGCTAATAGAATGCCTGTAACTAATAGAATACCTGTAACTAATAGAGTGCCTGTAACTAATGTAGAATGCCTGTAACTAATAGAATACCTGTAACTAATAGAGTGTCTGTAACTAATAGAGTGCCTGTAACTAATAGAATGCCTGTAACTAACAGAATACCTGTAACTAATAGAGTGCCTGTAACTAACAGAATACCTGTAACTAACAGAATACCTGTAACTAACAGAATACCTGTAACTAATAGAGTGCCTGTAACTAATAGAAT
>NW_024475440.1:0-2400 GCF_017654505.1 Polyodon spathula | reverse complement strand
GAGAGCATCAGTGTGTAGTTAAAGTAACAAGAAATTAATAAACCCATATAAATAAAGCAAAGTCAGCTGCCCAGTTTACACATTATCTACAACTCATCACTCCATATTAATGGAATACAACATTCACATGTAGTTTAAAAACATGTTATATGGAAAAATAATCATGTTTTATAATTTAAAAAAATTAATGTTTTAAAAAAAATATATACATGTTTATTTACAGTAATTGAGCCTGCTTGCAATATATACAGTAAACTTGCATTACAGCAGCACAAACTGCAGCTGACAAAGCCTTATTTAACAGTCATCCATTTCTAGGCAGGTATCAGTAACAATTTTACTACTTAAGAGTTAGAGCCCCGCGATGCAGGCTCACCGATTGTAGATGACCGTAACGGGAGTTAGGCATCCTTAAGCTGTAGGCGATGTGTGTGTACGGAAAGTTAAGGTCCTTTACCACATGGAGAGCCCCGCACGAGAGCTCTATCGTTCATTATTCATCTGATTCGAGGGAATTATATCGCATGTTAGAAAATAAACGATTTCGTTTATTTCGCTCTTTTTAAAACAAAAACAAATTAACATTTCTGAATTGCTGGGTAAGGAAACTAGTTCATAAACAGTAATTAGACTAGAAAAATGACATACACGTGATAAAATAGTTTTATTATATTTGGACCTTGACCAGATCAAATGAAATGTAGAATTGTGAATAGTCTCTATAGTAATTGTTGGATGGCCGGGGGCGTCATTCAAGCTGGAAGGGAGGGGATTGGCTGGTGCGGAAAGAACTGAAGCGGGGTTGGTAGTTTGATTGGCTGGTTTTGATGCAGGGTGTTGTTTGAATCCAGTTGATGACAGAATTGTGGACCAATCATGTCTTCTCTATTGATTTGCTGTCCCGTAGCTGCGAATTGAGCCTTCATTACGGTGTCCTGTTACAGAGATGATTTTGCTTGTCTCTAGACTAGCGTCAGAAAGTATCAATGTTTATGTAACTTTTTATGTTATAAGATTAGTTGTAGATTAAAATGTTAAGGGAAAAAGACGGTATTTATGTGCGGATTGATTTAAAATTTAATTCACAGTTAAGCAATTCAACGTTCCAGCGGGCATTCCCCCCATGCATATCCCACATTATACATAGAAGCGCTAGATTCTGGAAGTCTTTGATTGGCTGTTTGCATCTCACAATTGTTTTCGAATACTAAATAATATTAATAATACTAATAAATAATATGAACTGAGCTTGTCAAGTGACCTCAGAGATGGGTGTGCATCCATTGTTGACATTAACAGCGTGCATTTAACTTTTTTTGGGTTCGTTGGGCATTTAAAAAAAAAACTCCAAAACAGAGGAGGGTTTTGAGACAGTTCTTGTCTAAATACAGATTACCCGTAAGGGGTAGTCACACTACATCGTTATTCGCGGCATTTTTTGTAATGCAAAGCAAATCACCTATGGAGTTGATGCTTTACCATTCACCACTGAGCTGCAGAACCAATGCAAAAAAAAATAAAACGGTTCAATTTTGGACGAATAACGTAGCGATTTCCAGAGGCCTAATGGTGTTGCCGGTGTGCATTGTCGACGAAGGGACAGAAAAAAAAGGGGATGCATAATGGTGGAGTTAACTTACAGTGATAGATGCTGTCAAGGGCAGGCTCTACCGTTTGGAGATGAATGCGACTGAAGTTATGCTTCCCGGAGACGTAGACGATGGGCACTAACGGAGGGCTCTATCAGCTATTAGAAACCGATTTCTTTATTTGCTATTTAAATGGTTTTTAAAAACAAACTATAGGTACCTTGAAACTTTCTGAATTTGCAGGTAAAACATTCCGATTAGGAAAATAAAACTAGCATAATTACAACACTGGGAAAAGGAAATACCCCACCCTACGGTGACGGGAAAGACAACCAGAGATGAGTCAGGAGGAGCAAGAAAAGGAGATCGCGGTAAGCAGGGATATAAGGGGAGAAGTAAAGAGAGCAGATCTCCGAGCTCCCCCTTGAGCGTGGGGGTTGCCGCGGCCCCACGCGTCCGTAACCGACGGTTCGACTTGTTGAGACCAAGACAGGGCTCACGTTCACTCTCCACATCAGAGAATAGAAAAATGACAGCAATAGGAGAAAAACTTTTATTAAAATTATTATTATTGCATATTTATTTATTGGGGTCTTACTATTTCTTATTATAATTTATCTGGACATGTTCAGTTGTTGAATAGTCCATGTAGTATTGAGTCGGACTCAAAACTTCTTGTTGGAGGCGGAGCGTCATTCAAGCAGGCAGGGAGTGGATTGGCTGGTGCTGTAAGAACTGAAACAGGGTTGGGAGTTTGACTGGCTATTTTTGAGGGAGGGTGTTGTTTGGATCCAGTCGATGACAGAATTCT
>NW_024475439.1:0-2000 GCF_017654505.1 Polyodon spathula | reverse complement strand
AGGCCATTCGTGTCTTTCCTGTTGATTTGCTGTAGTAGCTGCAAATTGAGCCTTCATACCATGCTCTGTCTTCCCTATTGTGTACTGTCACGGGCTCTTGTTCTTCACTTGGCGTAGAACTGCTCAGCAAAAGTATGTTTAAGTAGATTTTAATGTTTTCAAGCTCTCGTTGGAGATTGGAAATGTTATAGGAAAGGAGACGAAACAAGTCGGTATTTATGAGTGTATGAGCTTTTATAAATGTAATTCTAGCAGTTCCCTTTCAATTCGAATAAAACCTAAACAATTACAGAATGGGGAAGAGCCTCTCGGACTGTCATTCATTGAGCATAATATAAAAGAGAGCTGCCTATCAGGGCAGCTGCTTGAGGGGGAGTCCATATCCTTCCCTCCTATTATTGAAGAGGGATGTCCCACAGTCACAGCCATTGCCATCCTTTCCCTCTCTCATTCACCGAGACAGGTTGTAGATAGCTTGCGTATCGGTACCAAATTTATGGTGATTTGTATGGTTTGACCAAATAATTTCAAAATCCAAGGAAAAATTACACTTCTGAGCATTGGTTAAGAGTGCTCTTGGGCTTTATTCTCAACGTCGTTTTCGGCTAGAGATGGTTTTTCTAACCATCTTAAGGGCATCTGACGAACGGCCATTACTCTTCCCGGCGGGCTAGACAGAATCGTCCTATTACACGATTTTAATCAGTCACAGCGAATACAAAAAAAAAAGCTTGGGCCTAGCACCCCTCTCAAGCCTCGGGTTATGCTAGTGTGGCTGTGCTTGCCCTCGGCGACCACGTCGATTGAATCGGCTGCATACCCCGGCACCAATCAAGGTTTTTCCCACCGATCATGAGGTTGAGAAAACAGCGCCTACACGGTCCCGATTGACTCGGCGTTCGTGTCTTTTATGTAAAGATCTTTGGCTACACCTACAGCTCGGCCCTGACAGTGTCTACCATCACTGGCACACTGGACTTGGAACAGGTACCTCGGCAACGACTGGTCAACCACCGGGCAGCGGCTTTCTCTCGATACCGATATCTAAGGCACCTGGGACCATCTTCGGAGCTGTCTACAGCCCGGCACCGACTGTGCTACCCATCGGCACCGACCTCGGCACTGATCAACTCGGCACCAACCTCTCAGCACGACCGCGCACATCTCGACGCTGAACTCGGCACTGACAGCACTCGTCTCGGCACCGACTAATTCGGCACCGGTGAATCATTTGGAAGCGTCTACCGGATGCGCATCAAGCGACAACCAGCTTACCCTGCAAAGCATGTCAGTCAGATGGGTCTTCTGCTGGGGTCCAACAGTGTGATGGTGCGTGGCGACACTTGCCCTAGCAGGAACGGAGTACGATTCTATGTGCCAGATGCCTAGGGCCAGAAAACACCACGACTAAAGGGGGGCAACTGGCAGGTGAGCTGGAGGCTTCCATGTCGGATCAAGTTTTTTGAGGAGGCATTAATGCGAGGAGACCAGCTTGCCTTTTGCGAGCGCTTCTTACGCCCTAACCCATATGCGGCCTTTTTTTTTTAGATCGATGGTCCAAGAGCTCCGCGAGAATGGGCGCCCAGGACCTTCACCTCCCCCCCCCCCCCTACTAGTGACAAGGCGATCTCTCCCGCATACAACTGACGTATAATAATATTAGTCACCCTCCCCTTCTCCACCACCGGTACAGAGGCGCAGACATCTCTCACGGGATGCGAGATGGTCACAAAAAAGGCAGTACCACCGAGGGGGCGGCACCCCACCCCCCCCCACGGGGTACAGACAGTCGCCAGGCAAGCACTAGTTCCATTAACCAGGATAGGATGTCGTTGCACAGGGCACCTGTGAGTGGCGGTACAGGGAGAGTGGGCGCTCAATGCACGGTCGGGCCAGCGCCTCGCCAGACTTGCTTTGGAGTGATTCACCTGGTCCGAATTATCTGCGTGCCAGGCACCTCAGAGCGCGGAAGGTGCTGTTGAGAGTTGAACAAGTAGCAG
>NW_024475438.1:0-15000 GCF_017654505.1 Polyodon spathula | reverse complement strand
CTCGGGCCAGGCTCAGTCGCAATCGAGGATTCACCGGTGCTGAATTAGTCGGTGCTGGGATCGGCGTCGAGGCGAGTGCTGTCGGTGCCAAGTTGGTGCCAATTCAATCGCCATCGAGGTCGGTACCAATGTGTATGTACGTTCAGTGCCAAGTGTAGACGTCCTCAAAGCTATTCACCAGTGCCGAATCAGTTGGTGCCGGGATCGGCATCGAAAATAGCGTGGTCTTCGCCGAAAGTTCGTGCGCCGTCAGTTGGTGCCGAGGTCGATGCCGACATGTTAAGCAGGCTGTAGAGGGCCTTGAAGAGTTTCACCAGTGCCAAATCAATCGGTGCCAGAAACGGCACTGAGAAAAGAGCTGTCGATGTCAAGATAGTCAGTGCTGAGTGGACCTGTACCAATGTCGGTGCCGATGGTAGGCTTGGTCGGAGCCGAGCTGTAGGCGGCACTAAAGATGTGTACACCGGTGCCGAGTCAATCCAAACCTTGCAATTGGCGAGAAAAACTGCGGTCGAGCACCCCTGCCGGTCCGATGCGGGTATGCAGCCCAAAATTCCGTTGGTGTGTTGCCGCGGGGCACGCGCCCTCCCGCTAGCTAGGCCTTGTTTTCTCCGCGGCTTGAGAGGGGCGCTAGGCTGCGAAATGTTTTTTTTTTTTTGCGTCCCTGTGCCACCACTTTCCCTCAGGTGTAGAGGCCGATGCGTGGAGGGGGGGTCCTTCCGCCCCCCCGCTCCTCCACACAGTGTATCCACATCCAGCCTACACAAGGCCTTGTGTAGTGAAAGAGCAATGGCAGCTCGCTAATCCCTTAGGAGGGGTCGAAACCAGCTCTAGTCAGAAAAAAACTGACGTGAGAATAAGTGAGAGCACTCTTAGATACGGTAGAAGCACGATTTTACCGTGGAAAATTAGTTTTTAATTTGCAGATAAAACCAACAAATCAACCAATTTCGGTTAAAGCCAACAAACGCAATCTGACTTGTCCCAGTGTGATGATAGAGAAAATGGTGATGTGCTACTGTGAGGAAGTCCCTCTTCAACAGCAGGTGGGAGGGACTTCCCCCTCACAGAAGGGCCCTGATAGGGCAGCTTTTTATATATTTGCTCAGAGATTGATGGTCAGAGAGGCTCTTCCCATTCTGTAATTGTTGTCATTCGAATTGAAAGGGAACCTTAGGGACTTGTTACACGAGTCATTGTGCTGGCAACATAAATTGTAGCAACGCGTTGCCTGTGACGTGGTGGATTTGACCTGTTAGACGATACAACAAACAGGCAACTCACACTGGATACCAAATTGCCTTTAATCCAAGCAATATTCAATCATATTTAAGAAGTACATCATGTAGTTCTGGAATTAACCGTAAATTAACTGTTTGAAATGGCATCCATTAACAAGCCATAAGTAGGGTTAGGAGTTTGTCACGGAAAATTTGGATCACGGAGCAGTCACAGTCCCGCTTTGTCAGTTCTACAGACTTCGATTTAAATGTCATATACGGCTCAGCATCTTGAGAGCGAAAAACTACTCACTTCTAAAATCTTTTGTAGTCATTTTTGTAGTACTTTAGTATAAATACATGTTAATTTGGATTCATATGTTGTCTTTTTTCTGACTTTATGTGAACGACAAGACAAACATTTGCCCGTTTTCCCATTGGAAAAAGTGATATTTTGAAATTTTGCTGTCCTGGTCATAAAAGCTAAGTTTGTGGGGAATAATAGCCATTTTCTATACTTTTGAGGCATAAGCAATTAGGAAATAAAACATACTACCCAGGAACAAAAAAAAAAACTGTGTTATCGGGGGTTTATCAGGGGCTGCTTTTATTAGAAGACTGAACTCTTGTGGCTGGCTTTCCATTTAACCTGAATACACTACTGCTATATATAGTTATCATGTTATCAATCAATCTGAATTTCTAAAGCAATGTTAATGCTGAAATTGTAATAGAAACGCCTTTCACTATTTGAGTGACTTTTAGACTTTCCTGCAGAATACTTTGCAGTGTGGTAGTCTGGGAACACGTCCACCACAGATTTGTTGAACTAGTCACAACATGTAAAGGTCTCTGCATTTGTAACTTTCTTGATCTCATTTTTTCCTTTGGCAACGAAACATGTTATAATTGAAGCTCTGGTTTTCTGAGCGTCATTGGCTTTTTGGTGCTTTTGTGCTTACCACAAACATCATTCTTACTCCCATGTCCCACCGTTAATCAGTCCTGCATAGTTTACAGAAAATATGCCTTTACACCGGTATTAGGATTATGTGCAGATATTGTTGGTGCCCCCCAAGAAGCTTGAAAATTTGTCCATCCGTATCAATATTTTAGTTTTTTTACCGGGAGGGCTTATCGCACGCAAAGCCATCGTAGATGGTCAAGTATGTGAGCTTGCCTCACTCACTGAATGCATGCCTGCCACAGGGCTCCGCTGGGTCCTAAACCCTGCTATGTATAGACAGGGATTGCAGTCATTTCAGACTGTACATGACTTGCAGAAATTAAAGGTTTGCTGACATAAAGGGGTTGTCTCAGGTTTCTTTGTTTAAACAGTCATTGAGCAAAATTAGGGTGAAAAATCTGCTCTGTCTGAGATACCAATCGTTGGTGTTTGTCCCGGTAGTTGTCTGTGAGAATTGTCCATATGAGAAAGAGTTAACAGGCCTGATAAAAACATGTCAATTATGCGACTCTTAAAAATGAACGTAAGCAGATTATAAAAAAAAAATCTTTAGATACATTTTTGTCCATTTTTTTCTTCCAAAATGTACCTAGCCAATTCTTACCCTGTGGCCGCCTCGGCTGTTTCAATGTACGCAACGCCCCTGCTTTAAGAGCCGTAGGGTTTTGCTGCCATAGGTCCAGGGCCTATTCTATCAGGCCCATCTGGATTATTGCTGATCATGCATCGCAGGCACCTGGGTGCTTACCACCATTGAGGCCGGCTACTCTCTGCTGTTTATGATGGGACTTCCAGTTGATCCTAATTGGCTAAGGGCACCTGTCAAAACCAAATGCTGCATTCTAATTGGTTAAAAACATGGTGATATCTGGTATAGTGTTGTGACAGGATGCCAGAGTGTTGAGACCGCAGACGTGAAATGAAAAATAAAGTTTATTTAAACAAAATAATCAAATAAACATGCACAAGGGCCAACAAAAAGAGGTTCAAAAAATAATAATCAAAATGAACTTACAAAATAAACAATCAGGTTCCAGGTCTTTTAAAACAAGGCACTCCTTTAATCCAAACACAAAACTCTCCAACACAAAAGAACACACCAAACCAAAGGACCCACACCCAAACAGAAAACACACACTTCCTCTCAGCCAGGCCTCCCTATGGCTTTTTACCCATGTGGCTGGAGCCAATTAATCAATAATTATTCAATAAGAGGCTGCAGATGACGCGGCAGGAGCAGGAAACAGACAGACAAAAGGACAGAGAAGCAAAGAGCGGGAAGTCAAAGGAAAATCTTGCTTGCTTCTTAATCTGAGCCTTTTAGTAGAGTGAATCCAATAAAGGTGTACAAACCACTTGCTTTTATTGCCTTGTAAAATTAACAAGTTAGTTAGCAGGAGTTATAATAAAACTGTGTTTATTTACAGCCATCTGATGTAAGCTGTCAACCATTCCTACCAGCCAGATCTTCAAACCAGATTTTTCTTTTTCATGCAAGTGTTTTGAGAAAGACATCTAATGTAAATAAGCAGCTGATTGTTCGGTCCCTTTTTTGACCATATAATTCAGGTTTAATAGTAGCTGTAGTGTTTTTACACTGCATTTCTATTGAGTTAATATATACTGCCAGAAAGAGAAGCGGAAGTATGGTAAGAGGCAGACAGACCAGGAATTAAAGTAAACTCAAACTTCAGCTATAGTCTAAACAATTGTGAAGAATGCCTTTAGGCTCAGTATTTGTAGCAACGGTAAACAGTTTCAATTGATACTTATACACAGCAAATAAGTGTTTTAAATCATATAAATTATCATGCTAGACATTTAATAGACAAATAAATAAAATGACAGAAGACTAGACAGTGTTTGATTACAGGTCAATAAAGACTGTAAAGAAATAAAAACCCCACTTATGTACACACTGTACCATTATTATTATTTTTTTCAACCCACATCTTTAAACCATTGGTGCTAGCTTGTGTTTGTTTTGTTCTAGTTAAAACGTCAGGTTATCACATTCCTGAACCTTTTAATACTCAAATGTGTCCACTACATTGTTTCACAGTTTGCCCCCTCTGTGCCATCCACTTCAGTCCAAATATTACACTTTAAAAAGAAAAAAAAAAATGTCCAATTGTATTTTTAGGCTCAACTCACTGCTACCACCCCACCCCCCCCACCTGCACGGACTCATGAGAGGCAAAGACGACACACGCTGCCTCTGAGCATGTGCGTCAGCCGCCCCCGCGCTTCTTTTCACTCTGCAGGACCGCCATGCCAGTCAAAACCAGAGCTACAGCAAGCGTCGGAGGACAACGCAGTCTATATGGGCAGCTATACAGGCATAGCCCGCAGGCACCCCAGCGGTCTACAGGGGGGCCGCTGTGTGTGCCAAGTGCAGAGCCGAGCAGAACACCCTGGCCGACCTAAGCCCTACCATCCATTCTTGAGATATTATTTTAAGAAAAAATAAGCACAGTGCCCACATCCCACATGTAGGAACAAACATCTGATTGACTGGCCAGTCTGCCACAGGATTTACCATATTTCACGTAATCCACTTCAATGTAAGAAATTAGATTGTTTGGCATTATGGGTATGGTTTATAAATACAGTTTTCTTGCCTAAATGGAGACAGGGAAGTCTGTATGTTGTCAGTTTTTCTAGGTGTTCCACTTGCCAGACTGTAGCCAATACCATTAAAAGTCAGCTGCTTGTGCCAGTGCCATCCTGTATGTCCATGCTGGTGCTATATTACCTATAAAGTGATAGCATGTTTTTTATTAGTAATATACTCTTCCACACACTTATAATGACAACAGTCCTTAATCATTGAAAACAGTGAAGCACAATGTCTTATGGTATCAGGGTTTTCTAAATAAGCTGGCAACTGGCCGATCCTACTTTTGTTTAAAACGATCGTTTTCATGTGTTGTATTCTACTTGCTCTCTGTACAGTGTCTTTTTTTTTTTCATTCCATCCATATTCAAACAGCCTAAGCCTTCATTCCCTGTGTGTTGTATAAATCCAATTTTACAAATATTATCGTCTATGTATTTAAACATCTTGAGTTTTGGGACTGAAGCAAAATAAATAAATAATTAATAATTAGATGGTCTGCCTTGGATAATGATAAATTAATAATAATAATAATAATCATAATAATAATAATAATAATAATAATAATACCTATAATAAATACTACTATGTGGTTCAAGTTAATGTCATACCCCGTTGCTGTCATTACAGTATGATAACCGACAGTACATACGTATTGCAAATAGGTTATGCGGACAGGTAGTACTAACTTTTATGAATAGCTTCAGTATCAAAAGATAATAAATAAAATACAAAGGATAATCTCTGAAAGACAATATTTAAACTATTGTTGATTATATATGGATGGTCGCTGAATTCTTTCATAGTTCAGCTATCTGTGCACTCAACTTCTGTAGAATGCAGACTTTGCTTACATTGCAGTTTGTTTATAGCTTCCAAAGATAATATTTAGTGGGCTGGTCCCAAGGTTTTGCACACTAAGTAAAGAATATTTTGCATCAGAGTATTTGTCTATTTTCTTAGCAAATACAAGTTATTTTTCCAGCCAGTCTTATATTGCAGGGGCCTGATGATCCTAAAGTAAATTTGTTTTCCATTTGATCTTTTCTTGCTATCAGCAGTGCTGAAATAAAGCTCCTCCAATGCATGTATGGAGTACTTTGTCATAAACTACAAGCAAACCGCTACAAGTCTAACTAACACATGCTTGAAGCATGTAAAAATGTGCCAATGAGCCACATACTTCAAAACGAATCAAAAACCATGTGGTATACATTTACTACCTGTTATCATTTATTGTTTAGATGGCTCCATACCAACCTGTGGTCGGTTATTCCACTAACCAATCATTTATCTTCCACCTCTTGTTTTTTAATTAATTGAGCTCAGCTTTGTGTATATGAAGAATTCTCTGTTGCAGGGGAAAGGTCCTTCACCTCACATACCTAATTGGATGATGTTGTATTGAGGGGATTCAGTATGATAAGTAGAGATAAACTGGAACATCTGTTATCAGCCTTTCCAAATGAGACAAATTGGACAAAAGAGTAATTCTGACGGCAAGACATTAAATGCAACATATATGTTTGTTTCCTATTTTTATTTTCCTATTTTGTTTAGATGAATGTAATGAATTTGAGCATTCACTATCTAAACTACCATTGTAGACTTGGCCAAGTCGCGGTATTAGATGTGTCCTTAGTATAATGGGCCTTGTATTGTATTCTGCCAGTCCCCTGTTATTCCTAATAAATAAAATGCAGAAGTAAAATATTGCAAAGCAAACAAACACTGTCCGGCTGTAACGTTAAATCTGATATGTGTGTTGTCTGTGCGGAGGCAGTCGCAGAAGCTGGAATCGGTAACATTTTGTTTATATAAGTCATTCATTCATGAGACACAATTCACTCTCTGGTAAGAAAAGTTCTTCAGTATGGATGCAGGAATGATGGGCATTTTCATTGTGGGGCTAAAGGATCCAAAGGCCCTGTGGTAAAATGTTGTATCAAAACTGATAGTTTGCAGGTATTTTACCTTAACAGCTCACACTTGCTCCAGCATCACATTTTTGTTTCAGAACTTAAAATATAAAGAAAACAATACAAACAAAGGTCTTTTATTGGCCAAACCACTGGTGCAGTCATGGAAACATGAATTCCGAATTTTGCCCAGAAGAGGGGGAAAGACTGCATTCCTCTACCAAGTCCTAGCTGCAGTGTGACGGGGAAAGGGAGGGAATGCATGTGCAGGACAAAGCTCCTTGACTCCCCTATCCATCACTGGCCAAAAATGTATTCAGTTTTAATTGTTATCTGCGAGTCAGTCTTAATCTTGGCCCTAAGCCTGTGACAGGCCTCATCATTTATTTCTGCTCTGTTTTGCAAAATTGCAATTGTTCAGTAACCTCTGTCCTTTTTCAGCAAGCCTCATGAATAGCAGCTCATTAGCTATTTAAGAGTCTGGAGATATTGGGCGAAAAAAAGGAAAGCCTGGTCAATGTTATCACTGACACAATTGAGCCTTTTCAAATCCCCTTTTTTATATGTATGGGTGTAGAGAGAGGGAACTTTTTAGCACAGTACTTAATTTGTATTTTTTATTCATTTCATATTTTTATATATGCAATGTTTACTTTACATTAGTCTGTGTATATACACAATATCATTATTATACTCAGACCCAATCAATTATATGAGAAATAATTCACCGTTGATAAATGCCAGAAGTGTTACATTATTTTGCATTTTCTAGCTGCATAGTTACAGGACATATTGATACAAGTGAATTGAAATGAAGACATAAATCATTGTGGTAGATTTCATTCTTGTATTTTATTTGTTTATGTATTTTTTGGCTTTTCAGTGCAGTTCTTCAATCGCAATAAATCTTTCTTGCTAATATCTTACTGTTTGTAATTTTTACATGTAACATATATTGGAAAAAATATCCCCTCATTTTAGCTGTATACAATGCATTTTGACCTAGCACATAAGATTTATAGTATGTACAATATATTATTGTGAAAATCTAATAATCCATATTCAAATAATAATATTCAACAAGCAAATAAGAGGGGGTTACCCATTTTGATATTAATTTTTTTGTTCGATTCACAGTGCTTTTTCTACATCTGTAGTATTATATTGGTTATTTTCAGTGAGATACAGCTGATGTAGTCTCCCTTAATGTGAAGTGTGTTCACTTGAAATTGACCAAACACAATGCAATGAGCTTAGGAGGCTTTATTGCAAATCTCTAATATTTGAATTAAAAAAACAAAAAACAAAAACAAAACCTAGTTAAAAATGGGGCCAGAAGCAATAATTGCCAAATTTTTCATCTGCTTTATCTCCAGTGTCAAACCGTTCATCTAAATAAGTGTTTGAGGACTTTATAGCTTGATTTATCAGTGGGCTAAGATAAGAAGCTTCCAAATAACACTATTTAGTAATCCCATCAGTAGTTTGGAATTACTCCTCTTTGCTTAGGTGTTACAAATTGCATCATTACCATTTAAGCTGGGATTGATAAACTGTCCCCCAGCTGTGCAGTATGACAGCCTGCTTGCAGACAGTCCTTTGTAGAACTCACTTCAGCTAAGTGCAAAGTTCGAATCCTTCAGGGACATTTCCATAAAGCATCAGGAACTTGCTGCTCAAGGAAGTTAATAGAGCCTCTATGTAAAGTTGAGCGCTGGTATCAGTAGTTTCAGGAGAGCCCGTCTACCCCAACACAAACTCCAGTTAAAAGCATGCAATACTTTCTTATTCTTCTATTTAACAATAATCCTTTTAGTATAGTAAAATATAGTCTAGTGTATGCTACTTTGTATCAAGATGCTGTGTCTAATTTGTAGTCAGCCAGGTATCGGCTGAGGAAGCTGTCACTTAGTTTAAGCTGTGCTGGCTGCATCTTTGAGCCTTGTGTAATTTAAATGTTAATCGTGGATGCAGATGCAACAAAATGTACAGCCGTTCCGAGAGACATGTTGGAGTTGACTCAGAATGCCAATCAGCACAGCAGTCATTTAAAAGTCTGGATTCTACCAGCTATAAGCTATAAACCAACTAATCCAAAATAGATGCTTGTTCTTATATACAATGGGGGGCTTACTACCCATTCATAGCTGGGATGACTGGACTTGTAAATGAGCACATTGGAAACCAGGTCTGGTTCTTTCCAAACCATTAGACATCTAGGTTTAAAACACATTTTCAAGTTCAAATTTCAGTAATTTGAAATAAAATAAAATAAAATAATGTAAACCATTCCTGAGCTTGCTAGATAGAGCTTGAAAACCTGGACCATATTACTGCAATCAAGTGACTGCATTATATCAGATATCAGGTGTCAAATGTCATTGCTGCCACTGTTTTTGTTTTTCAAAGTTTCAGCTGTGGAGCTATTGTGCATAAAGACATGGCTCAATATTATCTGTTCAGGGAGTCTACACTGTTTTCCAAATCATATTCTCCTTCAGGAGCAGTCAAACAGCCAATGGAGGATAAGGAAGAGGAAACCAATTATTTATACTTAAGTTTTATAAATCTCTCTCTTTGTTGCTTACCCTTTTCGAACAAGAAGATTATTTATATTATTCAGAGTTGTAAGCAGTAATAAATAATGCTGTGATACATACTGCCTAAGGGTTTGGCCGTCTGGAAATGTTGCCACAACTCTCTGACTCTTTTTTGGAAGCTTTTACATTGAATATCTATTTAATTAATTCTTGTTTGTTAATTGCTGGACAAAAAGCTAAATGAACCATGAACATACAGGATTTTGGTTTCTCTGTAGCCTTCTCCATGACTCATTTCTGGCAAGGTTTTGATTTTGACCACTGACCAGTCATGAGGGGCCCACAATAATTGTGTTGTGCCTCCCTCCAAGGGTACTTTCGCCTCATACAGTGATCTGGGTATAAAATGTACCCATCTGGACAATAAAATCGTGATTTTAATGCTTCTTGTTATTGTCAGTATTGATGAAGTTGTGAAGTGGTTTGAATAATCAGCGTGTTTCTTTTCAGACTGACTAATTGAGGTTTAAGTGACCTTTGATACCAAAGACAGAAATCTATGTTTATACTGTCAAGACTGACTGAAATAGGAGTGGTTCTGAAAGTATGAGATTAATTTAGTGTGCAACTAATTTTGGTTAACAGTCTTTGGTAAACACATAATATTCCGTAATATATGTGTGTTTTTTTTTTTTTTTTTTTTACAGTGTTAGCATTTGACCCACATACTTGTTTTATAAAGACAATCTTTGTATAAAAGACAACAAGGCGAACATACTGCTAGTTATCATTGTATGTTAGAAGATTGTATAGTTGAGACCTTTTGAGAATTTGGCTCGCTCTTAAACCGAGGTATATATATATAATATATATATATATATATATATATATATATAAAAAACAGGACATTTAGAACTACAAGTCTTTCTTCAGCTGGGTGGAAAAAGCAGAGCGTAAACAAGCTGTTGTTAAAAACCATGATGACATCTGAAAAGAATGCTCATAAACTAAAGGAGCTTATTACAAATGTAATATTTATAATCAAAACTGAAGAACAAAAAGTTGACTACATGGACACTTCTTAAAATATGCTAACCTTGAATGGTATGTATAAATATATTAACCAGCCTGACATAATTTTTTGCACAATGTACAAATATATGCCACAGGGCAATAATTAAAGGCTCTATAACTTCAAGTTGTAATTTTCAAACTTCTTTTCTAGTTCTCCAGAGAGTTTCAAAACAAGGGCACATTAAGAATTGTTGAGTTACACCTAGGGCTGGTTTAAATGTATTGTTCATTGTTTTCCCACAGAGACGTGTTGTTCTGGAAGGAGATAAAAATGTGATTTATTTAGTGTGAGATTCAAGTGCCATGCAAAAGAACACATTTTAAGGAAGAATTGAGCTAACTTAGATTAGTATAGAGCTAATTAGAAACAGTATTTTAGTGGCTGGACTGTCATAGAGGAACAGCAGTGTAATTAGGGGAAAGCAAAAAGGTTACAACTAGTTGCATAATTAAAATGTGAAGAAAAAAATGATATGTGCTTGTAACAACACTGCACAGTATTCCAAGTGTCTCAATATTGGTCTATTTTACTTGTTGCTTTGTTTCCAAGCAAAAAGAAAAATAAAAAAACACACACTAATTGAAAGGTTTGCTGTACAGGTAATTGTAGGCTTGCAAAAAACGAAGCCTTAAACATGGTAATTAGGCTCTTTGATCAGCCTCAGTGAATGTTGCCTTAGTACCAGCTGGTGTAACTGAATTGACCTTCTCCAAAGCACGCAAATGCAGAAACTGTCCCATTTTCTGGTATTCAATGCTTCTGTGGCACAGGTCATATTTCTGTCTGCTAAAGCTCCAAATAATAGGCTCAGCATGCACTGAGAAACTCCCTAAGGAAGCTGCAGGGGAAAAGATGGAGCTGAACTGTGGCTGACGCACCGGGGGAATGTTTTCCAAGCTGACTGCAGTTGGCGTGCACCTCTGTTTGCACAAAAGCAATATAAATCCTATGGAACAGAAAACTGACCCGCCACAACAGGTCACTTTGGTGCAAGAGCTCTTCCGAAAAATATTTAGCTCACATTGACTGTTAAACATAACATCTGGAGTCTTGGGGTCAGGCTGAAGCCACCAAGGGAATGTTATGTTGCTGTGCTAAGACACTAAAGAATACTGAAAAGTTTAAATAGTCAATGGTGTGCATGCATATTCTGTGTATGAACTTTGTAGAAATTTAATTCAGTAATTACTGTGTAAATTATTTAGACTTAACCAAAGTAATATATTTATAAACAGGTTAGAACATAGTTATAAAACATGCCAGTTGTTTCAAATGGTTGGACCATTATTACTTGTTAATATTATTTATTTTCAGTTTCTCATTAAGATGTCTCTCTATCAGCATCTGCACCTTTAATTTATACTCACTCGTGTCCCCAGATGACAGTGATGAAGTCACTGGGGTTAAGAAACAAACACAAACCTACTTTGGAGCACAATCTAATTAGTATGTTAAGAGGAAAAGAAGAAATGCATGATCTGAGCTTCGATTAATACCCACGTTGGTCACAAGTTAATATTAGAGATTTTATAATTGTAGCTTTTTTTGGTATACATACACTGTGTTAAAAAAAAAAAAAAAAAGTCTAGAAAACTTTGATTTATGCAACAGATATTTAAACTTTAAAAAAAGAATTAATCTTATATTAATTATATCAGTAACTGTCAAAGCTAATTTATTACAATGTAGCCCAGGTATACTGGGTTAGAGATTTCAGTGAGCTGAATAGACTTACAAAATAAATTGAAAGAAAACAAGGCTGGGTTTAAGCTCACACACAGGTCAGAGTATTAATGCTTTTGCTCTAGTGTCTACCTACAGAACAACAGGATCATGTTTCTGACATTCCCAACAGACCACAATGCCTGTTGCAGAGACAACACTGGCAAGAGAATTACTGGCAACACTGGGGTATCAACCAGATGGATTAACATGAAAGAATATGCATTGTGAACCAAATGTAATCCCTTTTGAGAAACAATAACCGATTCCCTGGAAGAATCTGAACTGGCTTCAGCCTGATTAATGCCACAGATAGGATGTAAAGGTGAAAGGTTTTCCCACAATATCCTTCAAAGGATAATCCATCAGATGTAAATGGTCGTATTTACGTGTGGATATCCGAAAATAAAATCTACTGTAATGTGAATATTTATCTGCCATTTTATAAAGACAAAAAGCCATTCACTCTAAATTATCATTAAAGGATATATAATGTTGTAGAAAAGGGATGATTGAATTAAATAGAATGAAAATAAAATTCAAGAAGATTAGTTTGATTTAAATAACATTTCTGTGTTTCTTTTATTGCTAGCAGATGTGTTCTTTTTGGCAAACATGGCAAACAGCCCACCACAAGGCAGACAAGCAGTTAAGTGTGTAATGTATATCATTACCTACCTAGTAATCTGTGCTGCACCCACACCTGCTGATTGTTCCTTAATGTCGATAGATGTTGTCACAGTGCCAACTTGAACTGGGTCCATGGCACAGTGGAGTGCTGCTGCTGCTGACAGGTTTGTACAGGCCATGTAAAAACAATGGCATCAGATAACTGCTTTTCTACAGTGGCTACATTAGCAGCCTGCGTGGGCTGAACCCATAGTGCTGAATATAAATCTAAGGGTGAGAATAGATAAGGCAGAAGTATTCTCTGGTGCTTCATATAGTGTACGCTTATTGTATCACTGTTGTCCATCTGAACTAAGATCTATTGAAAAGGTTTAATGGTTTATCCTTGTCAAATACAGTGGATTGCATATATTTTAGGGATAGGACTTTTAAACATTTAAATGTATAAACTCTAAAGAAGTGGTAAAACATTTAATAATATGCTAGACGTGTAACTGGTCACGTGACAAATGTCACCAAACGCAAATTTTTTTATGCATTCATTTTAGTAATTTATGATCAGAGGTCTGTCGCATATGGGGCTGCTCTAGTGCCACAGTAAGGGTGGATATTATAAAAAGGATGCCTCCAAGTAGCTTTTCTAATTGGTGCAACAGAAAACACCGTAAGTGTTTATGCCTGTAGTAGGTGTGTATGGTATCAACTCCACGGCGGGTTTAAATAAAGTTAATGACCAGCGTTTTTTTCACAGTCGGTTCTATATTTAAAATGGCATCTCTAAACAAAGGACTCATTTGGAAGTTTTTTGAGGAACCGGGCGAACAAACCGTGGTATGTAAATAATTATGCCAAACAAAATTTGCCGTACCACAAAAACACAAGTTCAATGCTTCACAGTTTGAGATGAAAACATTCAGAGTTATTGTGGATGGAGTTACAGATGGCAATAAAAAGCAAACATCCATAACATTTGCTATAGATTTGGCCGAACAGGGTGTAATCACGTTATCCCCTATGAGGACAGTGTGTGCGAATCATGAATGCAGCAGTTTTGAAATTGATGTAAGATTAGCCCAATACTGTGCCGACACATAAAACGATAACAGTGAGGCTGGAAAAACTTAAAGAAAATCGTGCTGCAGCTGTTCATACAAAACTTTCAAAGGGAGAAAAACTGCAATTACCACAGACTTGTGGGCCCAATCCCCAATCTTCCCATAAATGGAAGGTTTCTGAAATTGTTCTGTAAGCTTTTGGCCTGAACGGCCATTTATGTTTAGTACAGTTTTTATTTGTATGTTGGAATTACTGCACTAAAGTAAAGGACCCCTGAGACACACTTCAAACAGGTAGGCCAGGCATCTCTTTACAATTTAATGTAAAGTTGTGTGGATACGTGAATTTGAATACTTTACGTTATTTAGTAATGCTTGACCATATACAATTAACTGCACAAGACGGCAAATATTATATTAATTACTTAATATATTACTTGATTGTGTGTTAGTTTGCCATTTAAAATAGGACTTGTGGCAATGTTTGGGAGGTTTATGTACACTAGTACAGTAAGTAGAGGAGAGGGGCGTTTGAGTCGAGTACTCGGAAATTGCAATGCTCAAGTACTCGTCTTGAGCAACAATAGATCTCAGAAATCCCCCGCTACTATCAAAGACCGCAAACTTAAAAATCTCTGAGGCAGACTTTTTAATATCAATCACAGTGCTCTTTAAAATTCCAAAATATTGTGCTACTGTATCCCTGGTAATTACCTTTTCCAGAAATGAAAGTATTTCTAAGTTTTTTCAATTGTAAGCACAACTCGCTTTCGCGTTGTGCAGTGGTTAATATTTCTGTCTTTTTTTACAATATATTAAACCCGTTTCAAAGTGATATATATATATATATATATATATATATATATATATATATATATATATATATATATATATATATATAAATATAACGTAATAGGTTTGACATAATAACGTAATAGTCCTGCTTTTGTTGTTTGTTAAGAATGAACTTTAATGAAACACATTATTCTAAAAAACAAAACCATAAATGATAAATACATTTACAATATGTGACTTGTGAGTGTTTTGTTTTTGTTTTTTTTAACTCTGTAGTTAAGTCTTTGCAATGCTAAAACGTTATTTGTTTTTTTTTAGGGTTTATTTGCTTAGAAAATACTAACCAGGGCTGTCAGTATCAGAATGTAATATAAAGAATGTGTGTGTGTGTGTGTGTAAGTAGATATGGCTTAGGATCTTTCATAAAAAAAAAAATATACCGAAAGCACATCCCTAATAT
>NW_024475437.1:0-4441 GCF_017654505.1 Polyodon spathula | reverse complement strand
CTTTTAAAATGAATGTGCTCTCCTAATCTTTTGTAAAGTGGCACCAAAATATTTTCAGACCCCAAGATCCAATAACCTTTAGTTTAAATGTTATAGTTAGATTTAATTGTGCACTTCCCCCAATAAAATAATAAAGTATTCAAGGTTTGGAGAAACATTCCATTTTAGTTGATGTCTATGTAGTCATCATTCTATCTTTTTATATTTCTAGATTTGTCATTTAGACAAAAAAAAAGTAGAAAGGGTTCAACTTGAGAGTAAACAGTATAGTCATATTCATTTATTAATATATTTGTTACGATAAAAGTCAGAATAGTGGCAAATCTTAAGATTTACCAAGTAAAGCGGTACATGTCAGAAATAAACTCGATAATGATTTACTTCAGACTTTTACTGGTAAATCTCAAGAATGACCAAGTGTCTTTGGCTAATGACCGAATGTCTTGCTTTCGCACATTGTAAGGCTTGAGGAGTCCTGTGTAACTGCAAGTGCCTCAAAAGTCTACCATGCTGCAGTAAGTAAATGTATCTATTCACTGCCTGTCTTTGTGTGTTTTGTGTCATAACCAAAGTGTGATTCTCTGTTGAAAAAACTAAGGTCCTAAATAATTTAATTTGCATTTAACGGAATGTTATCTTTGTTATCACCATGGTGAATGGTTTTATACCCAACTGTACCAGAATGTAGCACGTTGACTAGTTTAAATTGCTCAATTGTGCATTAATGTAAGCTCTTTAATGATTATTTTGTTAATGGAAAATATGTAAGCAGAAATAAATGTATTTTTTGACATTAATGCATTAATGTTTTTTGTTAATATAACATTTGTATGCAGAAATACATATACTGTTCAACATTAATGTTTTTTTTGTTAATGGAAAATGTGTATTCATAAATAAAAAAAATATTCTTAAACATTTAATGCTTATTTTGTCAATTGGCAATTTCTATGCAGGAATAAATAAATAATAAACTACATTGGGATGTAAATTATAATTTGGAAACAATTTAGTAATAATTAACCATTTAACAGGACTTTCGTAGAGAAGTGTAAACACCTGTGATGATTTGATGGAATAAACCCTTTACAAAAACGACTAGTGACCTGTGCTTTACGTCTTTCTGATGGTGTCTGAGTGGAAAGGGAAAATTGTAATGTCGGACCTGGTCGACATAGGACTGCAAAGGATTGACATCAGTAATCTAGTGTTATCCATGTACAGTATTCATGCTCTACGACAGACACATTGAAAATGACAACCATTTTACTTCTCTGAATACATAAACGTGTTAACAGATTTTTGATAAATCCATTAAATAACTAGGAAATTGAATTGTGTGTTTTATGACTACTACTTATGCTGATTTTGAGATGATGTTTATTATTATATTATTATTCATAATAAATAATAAAAAAAAAATATATAGACTAATAATGATAACTAATAATACTACTACTACTACAAACTAAGAATAACCCTAATATGGTGCTACACAATATGAATCCTTGACCAGGAACGGAAGAGAGTGAGACAGTGAGTAACTCATTGAAGCCACAATTAATTAATAATCCAAATAATAAAATAAATATATACTAATTACGTGTAATAATAATAGCACAGTGTATGTTGAATCTATGAACACAAAAAAATGACCAAGCTTACGAAGAATGAATGGTTTGCAATTTTGAGGTTTGAAGTCTTTTGTTTTTTCTTTTCAGGCAAATGTGACACTGTACATGCTAATGTTTACATTTTTATTTCATTAAAAAAAAAAAAAAAAAAACGTGCATAAAAAACCCAAATGCACACCTGTAGCTTCAGGCTGTGTTATTAGTAGATGGAAAGACTGAAAATTGTTTCTGAAGGGAGTACAGATCATTTCAAGGTTTTCATCCAGCAGCGCCTCAGGACTGACCAAATCTGTCATTTAAATGAGCTGGAATGGTATTCTCTTCTATTCTTGATCTCCATGAGGTCTGGGATACGATGTCTGCCTTGCGGAGTTCACTAACTCTAAAGTTTGGCTTAGGAGAGAGAAGATTTGAGGGAAGAGGGGGATGCAGCTAGTAGATTGGAAATCATTGGTAATGGACTAGATAGGGGGGGACTATTATTCGTTTTGTTAAAATAAAAAGTGTGTTTGACTGAAATCCAGATTTTCGAATCTGTAACCATTCTACAGTAAATAGGTCAGGTACTGTACCATAAACCAGCTCATGGAAAAGAGACGGTGTAGAATGTAACTTCTGTAGGGCCCATTCTTATCATTTTGAGTAAATAAATATGGGTTGATCATAACTTGGCAGTGCAGCAATACAGCTTTCCTGTGAATTCTCCACATGACCACAAGGGGTGTAACCCACATGACTGTACATTGTCTGGGTGCTACAAAAAAGATCTGTTAATACATCTGCTTGAAGCTGCCATGCTAACCTGGGAACAGAGTGGAAGTGTTGAACTAGAGCAGCAGACTGTCCCAGAATCAGCATCCTGACCATGTACTGTGCAGGTGGCGACCCCTATGGACATATTCAGCATCTACAGCAGGGCTGGCCAGAGTTGGCCCTTCCACTCCAGGTCTTTGTTCCAACCCTGTTCTAAATTATTTAATTGAACCAATTATACATCTAGACCCTGAAGTACTTCATTATATATGGAGTGGCCCTCCAGGACCGTGATTGGACACCACTGACCTATAGGATTTGTGTTGTCAGGCTGCCTTTATTGTACCCAACGAGTTGCACATGCATATTATCATTGGATTTACAGCTATGCTGCATTAAAGTGGTCGACTTTATAAAAACACTGTCTATTTACTCCTATTAACATCATCATTTATCATCACACTGTAAAAAAGCCTTCTGACACAACTATCCATTCATTCTTTTCTCGCAATGCATATTATAACTTGGGTGCAGTGAGTTGGCAGCTCAGAAGACTACCTGTGGAGTTTCTGAAAATCAAAAGTCAAGAGCTTCGAAATCAATGGCTCTTATTCTTGTCCTGTGGTTAACCATCTGCTCTGATTGTCCTGGTCATCAGTTACGCCATTGCTTACTCATGTATGCAGTTGCACAGAACATGTTAGTCTTAAACTAGAATGTGCAGTTTACTGTCAAAAGGGGATTTTAGTTTTACATTAAGATTTATTATATGTGTTGTTATAGGTAAAATGGCATTCTTTGGGTCATGTTGTGACTTTTCTCCCAAAGTGAAGGATTAAAGAAAAAAATGGCATTTCTATTAATTTCTAGTACTGAAAAAACCCTTTAGGAAAGTTAACATAATATAATAATGCAGCTGTTGAGCAATGTTATTTCACTTTGATTAACATGTCAACGACAGTGACTTGAAATAAAAAGTGATCCACGTCTGCTTGAAGTTAGATTTTCCTAAAATGCTTTTTTTTCTTCCCCCTGCTAAAAGTTAATCGAATTTTGCCCCTTTTTTGTATTCTTTGACTAATAATACATCCTATTAAATAATGAACTGCTGCTTTGTGAACGATTCTGAACTAATTATCTCTGTTTGAATTAGCAGTGAGGAAAATGAAGAAAACCCTAATCTTGTCAAATTTCCCATATGGGTGCTGCTTGCCCAGTACCCAGGCGGTTTGACGTATACTGTGTTGATTTTAGTGCATTAAATTACTGGTGTGCTTTCAAATTCAATTATGAGGGTTGGACATGAAGCACACAGCTTCCTTGTGTCATTACTCACCAGCAGGAGCAGCTTATGTGTCTTTGATTTGTTTTTGTTTTGATTTGGTAATTTTTTTTTTTTTTTTTGTTTGTGGTGTGGCACCCTGTGAAAGGGCCATTCTGAGAAATTAGAAAACCACAGATTCTTAAAACGGTGCTGTTTCTGATTAATGTTATCCTTGAGGGTTAATCTACTAAATACCTGAATGAAACTTAAACTGGTCCATACTGTTGAAATGAATTGGTCCCCTTATTAAACTCTTCCCATGACCAGGTTTACATTTGACTCATCTTTCAGTTTTTATTTTTTTTTACTCAGATTCCCGGATAAAAGCCACAGCCTCGGCTGTAATTCGGCGCAAGGTCGTGATATGTATTTATACAAATTCTATTTCATGTGTGGTGCTAGAACTTGTCTCCCAGCCAATGCTGCCTGTTCCCACTTGGAACTTGGAACACGGCAAACGCCTCTCTTGCCTGTCCGGTGTTACTGTCAGAAAAGCATCTGGATCCGCATTCCAGGCCCTTTTTTTTTTTTTTTTTTTTTAGTTAAAGCAGAGGGTGAACCGTGGAGCTTCCATTTTAGTCAGAAACAAAAAAATAAGGGTTTGTGTAAAAACCAACGCCTAACTAAAACTTTACATGTATTTTTGTTTGTTTATTCCCTGTAAAGGAAAAGCGTGAACAGATAACACAATGAGATTTATACATCCCATAAATGTACCATAATGTAATGT
>NW_024475436.1:0-7550 GCF_017654505.1 Polyodon spathula | reverse complement strand
ATCGTAAATCTAGAAAAAAACTATTCACTTCTAAATCTTTGTAGTCATTTTTGTATTACTTTAAATAAATACATGTTAATTTGGATTCATATGTTGTTTTTTTCTGACTTTATGTGAACGAAAAGACACAAAAACTCCCGTTTTCTCATTGGAAATAGTGTATATTTTGAAATATCACTGTTCTGGTCATAAAAGCAAAGTTTGTGGGTAATAATAGTCATTTTCTATACTTTTGAGGCATATGAAATTAGGAAATAACACTTACTACCAGGAACAAAAAAAAAAATTGTTCATAGGGTTATCTGTATGTCAGATATTGTTTTGTTCTCTTTTATTTCGCGCTCGGGGAGCACAAGGCGTGTTTGGTAAACTTGTATGTTTATTTGTGTATTAAATAAACGACAACACAGCGCGTCTTTCGGCAAGGCCAGTACCTGGTTGTTTTCCTTCCTTGCTCTGGCCTGCGGACACCAGCTAAACCAACCGGTCACATACATGTTTCAATAAACGGCAGTGCAAGAAGGATGGTAGCAAATTCTTGTAAGTGCAGAGAGGTGCTGTATTAACATCAGCAGACTACAGGAACCCAAGTTTCTTGCAACCGTTGTGACGGTGACCAAACGTGTGTGGTATTGTGTAAAATTGTAGCCTAACATTAACAGTTGCATTTAAGTAAAGTAGAAACAAAAAACAACTAAAACAAACAAAATAACCACACATGAGGTGTGTGTGCTGCAACGTTGCCGATTACAAAACGCCTTGAATAAATTAACGAATGGCTGTTAGTGCCAAGTCAGTTCCAATTACCGATTCACGTTCTGATTTATGACGCCCGCAAATTAAGCGCAGACCAATTCATACCCTCAAGTTGAGGAAAAATAAAAGATCAATAAAACAAGCAGTGACAAAGATACAGCCTGAAATACGGGCAGTGGAGCAAGTTGCTTGCGTCTACGTCCACACAGAATTCAATGTAATGTGTGACAGGGAGGGCCATGCCTGTAACTAAATCCTTGTTTGTGGTGTTTGGTGGGGTGGCAGGGCTGGGTTATTATTCTATCCCTGTCCACCATGTGAGGCGGATTGACTATTAGTGATTATTAGGCTCCAGCCACATGGTATAAAAAAGTGGAGAAAATCCTTTGTTGGGAGGATGGAGTTTTGGTTTTTGCATTTTATTTAAACCTTTTGTTTTGGCCCTTGAGCCGGTTATTTTGTTCCTGTTTGTTGTGTGCTTGACCTGTTTTTGTTGAACCTTTTATTTTTGTTCTGTGAGCGGTAGTGTTTTGTTTTGTATTTTTATTTGTTTGCTGATTAAAACGCACAGCCTCGCTTAAACCATAGCTTCCTTGCCTCCGAGTCTCCTTGCCTGCCAATACCACCTGGGCCCTCAACTCTAACCTCTCACAGCTTGTAACAAGGGGGGTTTGTTTCACATGTGGGTCGTCGCTGAACCAGCTCGGCGCAGGGCAGCCCACCTCCTCAATTAATTGTAGCAACACGTCTACTTTTGCAAGTCCTTCACTGTTGTCTAAAATCTGTGCACCAAATCATCTACCATCCCCAAGCGTTCTGCGATTTCATCAATTCATCCAGTTTTATACCGTCCGGACGGTCGAAACACCTACCTCACTGAATAAGAAGACATGCTTGTTTAGAACGCTTATGCAAGCATCAATGGAACGTGCGTCGCGTCGTCGAAACGGTCTCCGAAACCCGCGGGAGGCAAGAGCAACCAACCGCCACCAGCCCGAGTCTGATAACCCTAGCCAACTCAGGGAGAGACGTCCACACAGCGCCAGCATTATAAAACGAGCAAAAGAAGGAAACCCGAGACCGCCTCTGTAACTTAACAAGCTTCGATGCAGAATCATAATATAAAATATACGAAACCCCGGCAGTAACACCAACACTTCTCTTCGTTGCCTCCCGAAGAAAGTCTTTTATGGCCACTACCCGACAGCATGGCCTGAAACCAAGTTATAGCCGACTCTCAGACCCGCGACCGGCACAAAACCTAACTGACAAAAACAGCCCACAATAGTAAAATAACAGACTACCTTGACCACTAGCTGTCACACCAGAATACGGCGCAGAGCAGCCTGTGCGCACCCAGCGCCGAACACAGATTGTCCCAACTTAACAAGCTTGAGGGGGAAAGGGCGAACGAGGGAGGGGGCGGTAACAGCTGCAGAATCTGGGTACTGGTTATGTTTTGTGACCATGAGAGGTAACAAATCCCCTGTTATTATCTCGCTCTGAGTTTCTGGTACAGTCACCTATGCTGGGACTGGAAGACCACACAGTCTTGCCGGGACTCCGCGATGGATCCGGTCTCAATGGTCTTCTTCCACCATCCCAAAGTCCGCAGCGTGGCAGAGGGGAATCGACGCTATCAACCCTCAGGGACTTGCTCTTACCGAAGATACTACCTGCTGGAATTCTGACCGAGCACCTGGACCAGTGGGATACACTTGAACCAGCCTGAAACTCAGAACTCATTCCAGTATCAACCTGGATGCTGCCTGCAGCCTGGTCCAAGACTACAATATGTAATCTTATTATAGAGAGATCAATGATCACCTATCATACATACTAGACTACTGGTCCCTCTGCAACATTCTGCCTATAGTGGATGTAGAAATACAGCAGTAAGAACCACCACATAAAACAATCAGGTAGTTCCTACATCCTCTAGGGGCAGAGTGTTGCAGGGGGGCAGGTCAATGGTCAAACTCTGGTGCACCAGCTTTGGTGTTTTCTAACATTCAACACAATGATACAAAGTGACTCTAAACAACAAGAACAAATCATTAGTTAAGAGAATTGATGGAGTGTCAGCTAGAACAGGACAAGCTGAAAACAACTCATGAAAGTCTTCAAATTCATATATTTCTTTCCCAGAAGAACTGACATTTAGGCATCAATTAAGTTTTTCCTATGAAGTTCATATAAACAAATGTATCAAGAAATTTATTTTTTCAAACTAGACCCAGTCCAGAAACAGGTCTTACTGACCTGAGGGTCAAATTGTGTCAAACATCTAATGCACCATTTCAACTGAAACGACTGAAGAAACTTCTGCCTGGATGATTGGTGCTCTCCACAGAGGCTAAACTGAAAGCACCAATCAACACAAAGCTGTTTGTTTCTATTGTTTCAATTGGAATGGTAAATTAGCCCAATCAACACCACTGGCTGTCACCTGTGAACCAGCCATTCCTGCTGCAGTTCAGGATGAAGGGACTCTGGAGGCACGTCTTTCTTACCTTTTCCACCTCTAGAGAGATTATCTGTAATGTGCGTCTGGCCTCTCTCTGAGAAGTCATCTGCTTGGGTTACTAGAGCCTCCTTGACCGCCTCATAGCCTGTCAAAACCACATACTTCTTGGGACCCATGTGGAAGGTGAACACATTGCCGTACGTCTCTGAGAGCTGAAGAGAGAAGAGTAGGAGAGTTGACTCTCAAAGCATTAGCAGGGAAGTTTTCTACTTACTAAAACTTCTGAAGTTAAGTGGCATGGTTCATTTTACAGTGGCTTAGTGTCAGAGTGGACCACCCCCGTTAAGAAATGTCGTGCCTGCAAAACCCAACATTCGTGTGCTCCACAACTCTTCCTCTGTCTGGATGCTGCATACCTAACACCTATTTTTTGAAAGCGTGTAAGAATCTTCCTGCGCTGTTCCAGTGCGGATGACCAGGACAAGACGATGATAGGGTCTAAAGGTCTTTCTAAGATTTACTCTGACGCTTCCAGGCAAGTCACATTTTAATGAAGGAACCGAAGCTTGTTAACGGAGTACTAACCTCAATGCTTTACAACTGTTCCTGCTTATTGTCCGTATCCAGTTCAGCATGTATACGCCTTTGGCTTTTCATAATTTATTAACTTTTAGAAATTGGTATAGGCATTCCATGAATTGAATGATTTCACATAAGCTGATAAACCTGCATGATAATTATACATGTGCCCCTTTCTGGGAAACATCAAAAAGGCCACTCACATGGTACAATTTTGCACACACCATCCACAGTTCTCACTTTTGATGGATCATTCACTGGCATGCTGAATCAATTGAATCTCACCAAGAGTATGCTGTAATTTGTCGGTAAAGATGTTTGGCAGAGTTATGTGGCAACTGGACCTCAACAATATGCCACGACACGACCCATCGGTAAACCTATACGCCATGGCTCAGGGAACACCAATAGCTCCGCAACTTCGCACAGACATGAAGAGGATAGTGGGACACCTCACAGGCCACAACCAGAGGCAGCGCAGTTATTCAATAGGGACGTAGATGATGTATTGTGTATTTCTTGCAGTTTATCGTGAAGTATATTGCTAAGACTGTCGAGTTTGTTGCTATGGGATTAATTAGGCCAATTAGCGTGCACTTTACAATGCTTTACCAGAGTGTAATGGCAGTTAAGTCGCACACTTTTTTTGCCGTGCGCTTTTGGAACGAGCACAGTCATGCGTCATTTGTGTGTGACACATCTTGAATGCACTATAGTAGCGCGATTAATACTTGCATGTAAACCCCACCACTGTCTGCAAGCAAAAATTTGCCTAATCAAATGGGGGACACTCAGTGTTTATGTCTATTTACATGAAGAAAAATGGTACCTGCTGAAAACAGTGGGAAAAACAGGAGGCACTATTGTGGACACGTTTAACTTAGTTTGAAGCGAGAAGTCCACCAGGTGGGGGCAGTGGGCAACGGTCCTGGGGTAGGTGTCCCTCCTGGTTTTTGTTCCAACTGTACATTAAATTGCTTAATTGGACAAATTAAGCTTCTAATATAGCACTTAATTCGCGCCCAATAAGTAATTTAGGGTTCCCAGTTGAAACAAATAACCAGAGGGCAGAGCCCATCCGGGCCAGATTGAAGATCCCCGATTAAATGAATAAATATCTGTCTTACATTCAGGGTGGTGTGGATTCAACGTGGAACCGTTATTTTGGTGCATGAATGTACTTGATGCGTGTTTATTAAAGACGGGACCTGAGCGGAGGGTTGGTGCGTGCACAGGAGAGAAGAAAGGCGAGCATGTGCAGGGAACATTGTAGAAGCAGGAACCTGTAGGTTGAATGAATGTGAGTAATAAGAGGTATCACAATTCAAGAAACGCACAGATACAAGGCGGGGGCCCATACGAGCGCAGAGAGCTAGCGCAGTGAAGGCGGCTGGACAGCGCTAGTGTCAGGTACTGGCCCGGATACAGGTACATTGTGAAGACGGCGCCTAAAGTTGCTTTATCAGGGCTGTTGCCCAGGGAGCTGCGAATCAGAATCCCAGAAGACATTTTCAAACAAAGATCTCAAAGAGGCATAAGAGAAAACAAAAGGGGAGCTCTTCTATTCTCGCCATTGACTGAAAAAAAAAAGAGTCAAAGAGTGATTCCTTGTACTGTGAGGTAATGTAATTTATAAAGTTGTTTTGTGTCAAGATAATAATGACTTGTGTGTGATAATATAAAGTGTTACACTTCAATAAAGAACAAATACAAATCTAATAAATCCAAACTGCACTTTGCTTTCCTATATTAGGAACATATAGTGTCTGTTAAGGAATTACATTTAGACCCAACATAACAATTCAAAATTGTTAAAATGCACTTAAGAAAATGTGTATGTTACAGAAACATTGTGGACATGCCACGGCATGCAAAGTAGTTCATGTTAGAATGTAGGTCCATTATATATGTTTGGAATTATGTCCAGTCTATAAAAATATCGTGTATTCTGTAGGAAGACGCAATATATCTTGAATGTTGTACGGAAATGTGTAGTCATAATCAATTAAACACAATATATTGTGTTTTTACCCTTTATTTTGTTAACCCCAAGGGGGGGGCATTAGATTTAGGAAAATATACTGCAATATATTATTTTTCCATATAGGCTGTGCCAGAACTAGAGCTGGGACAAACACTGCTGGAAATGCATTTGGTAGCAAAAATGCCCACGTTCATATTCGCTCGTATAACAGAACTATAAAATGACTATCAAAACGATATGCTAAATACCATCTGAATAACTAACATGTATACTGTACAGAAGAGAGTGTCTCTCGTTTCTTTAGCAGGTCATCTGATGTGATGCCAGGCTTATTTTAATCCTGGAGTGATTTTCTGTAACTGCAGTATGCTGTGAATAACACTGAATTCTAGCGAATTCAGAAGAATATTTCTAGCTAATTTAAAGAATATTTACCAGTGCATTTACTGCATGCTCATTTATTTTGTGTTTTTGTCCCATTCTTCTGTGTTTTGCTGGGATAGCCTATGCTTTCACTGTACTTCACTACACATGTCTATGTTTTTACCATTGTAACAATTCGCAACGAGACACCAAGGGGAGGCGGGGGGTAGGGTGGTTAGATAGAATAGATAGAATAGATCCATCCCACTACCCTCACCCTTCCACCTCCACCTCACCTAGAACCAACTAACTACAATCCCTAGAAGACAATTCTTCGATCATGAGGGGAAAAAAATCCAGTGAAAACAGATCCAAACGTCTGGCAAACCATAATGGTTTCAGCCAATCACAATAAGAAGGTCAACAGGTGGAATCTTCGTTGTTAATAAACACCCCCAGACAGTGCAGCGCCAACCATGGAGAACGAAGTCAGCAGAGACTGGAGAAAACTGAAAGATAAAGGTGCCAGTGTTTGTCAATCAAACTTATTATAAAACGGAATGAGGCTGCTGATTGGCTGTTAATTTATTTTAATCTAATTAGTTTGATTATTAAATGATCAATACACAACGTACCAAAGTCGCAACAGAGAGCCTGAGTATAGCTTTTCTGTGCCTTATTGCTTGTTTTTCTCGATCATTTTCGCTAAAAGCAGTATATATTAAATCTATCATGTATTTCTATCTGGGCACGTGAATGCTCACACTTTCGAATTATGAAAAACCAGGAATAGAATTATAAAGCAGCAACTAGTGTGGATAAAGCTCTTGAATGTTTTTTTTATATGGAAACCTGACTTGCTAGAGTGGTTGAAAAAGTATTCACTCACAATATGTAATATACAGTTGATACTGATTAAGGAACCAGGGTCGCAGGGATTTCTTCCATAACTGACGGTACCACAGGGTCGTTAGGAGAGAGAGCGGTACCACGAGGAATGTGTGGCGAGGCAGTCAGAACGAGAAAAGGAGAGGGGCGTAGAACAGATGAGAGGGAGCGAGACTAGAAGTAATATTGGTAGTTCACACAGTGACGGTGCGGATGACCCTGGACATAAACATACAAGAGGACTAAAATTGTTCGGATGATCATGAGCTTTCAAAGCAACCACTCCCCCCCAAAAGGAGGATTCGAATCCAAGTGTCGCCCCAGCTATCCCACATCAATGTGCTTCGAACTACACAAACTAGTACGAAGATGTAGAGTATGAAGAATTAGAACTCTCCGATTCAGATCTAACAAGCCCCTTCTACAGGAAGAACAACCTGTCTTGAATTTCCTACATCCAAACGAAACAAGGCAGAGGAAGAGTACCTGGAGACCTTCCGATAGCACGGCAAA